>NW_003208028.1:0-1026 GCF_000006405.1 Perkinsus marinus ATCC 50983
GGTTGGTCTTGAGTTCTTGTAGGCTCTAGCTCGAATTCGTTACTTTTTACTACATGGATGTAACGGTTTCTGCCTACTGCGGCTGCATACGTACGCATATGCATCGTAGGATATGAATTCCCCGCCAGTTTCATTGTTCCTGTCATTGCTCTAATAGCTACTTATGACCGTTTCTCTCTCTTCTCTCAAGTTTCTCCCTCTCCCAGAAAAAGTCAGGGAGGGCCCACTTTCCCCTGAGGAGTACTATGCACTGAGCTACCCCAAGCGTCTGGTGTATAGGACCAAGTACAACCCTAGAAGAGTAATGGACTTGGTTATTCTGTTCTTCGGCATCTTCATCGAATGGTTGGGCAGTACGCTTCTGGCTCCTGTTACTCCTTGGTAAGATATGAAGTCCCTATCGCGAAATGCATTGAGAGTTCTCAGGTACATCGAGGATCTAGCTCCCGATATGAACCAGGGTACAGCCGCCTCTATTCTAATGGCTGCTTATGCTGTGGGGACGTTCCTTGCCTCTCTAGTCACCGGACCACTCAGTGATAGGTAGCGCGCCTTCCTGGAACTAGTACTCGAGTGGTCTCCTCAGACTCGGTCGTCGTCCAGTTCTCCTTTTTGCGATGGGTATCTACACCGTTGCTCAGTTCCTCATGGCCAACGCTTGGGATATTGCAAGCTTTGCAGGCTTCCGTGCTATGGCTGGTATCTCAGCCGGTAGTAATGAAAGCCCCGAGGATCGAACCACCAACCTCCCTATTGTCAGGTACTCGACCTGTGATCATATCCTTCTTGACTGACAGCAGTCGCCCGATCGATATGAAGCTCTACGGTGTGCTCATGGGCCTCCATGTGGTCGTAGGACAGAGTGTTGGACCTGCTATCGGTAAGGGTTGTTTTGTTCCGTTGTGATTTCTGCAGTATGATGCGAAATATGTCGTTAGTCTACTTCCCGTGTACGTTCCTTGTTGGTCTTCAATGGATAGGTTATTGTCTAAGGGCGTGTGCTGATTCAATGGTGTAATGTTTCCG
>NW_003208898.1:0-9124 GCF_000006405.1 Perkinsus marinus ATCC 50983
GAGGAGAGGGAAGCCGCTGGGTGCGGCAGTCCTTGGGTGCATACGAAGGAGATGATAGATCGGAAATTTGCCTCGAGGGGAGATGAGGCTTGGGCAAGAAATTGCGGGAAGCTCAGGGTGCGCTGGACTGGGGTTAACTAGGACCCAAACAGATAGGGATTATTAAAGGAGCGGGTCTGGCGCCCGTAGAGACGTGCAGGCTAATGGAGGTGATGAGCAGGCACTCGAGCACGAGGAGACAATGGTCGAAGATCGAGAGGGGATTGACTAAGGCGTTCAGATTCTGCGCCCACCCTCTGGAGGATGAGATGCACCTTATATATGTATGCTCAAGATTTGCCCCGCATAGGACGCGGCTGAAGAGGAAACTGGAGGGCGAGAGGATGCAGGGTGTCGGAAAAGGGGTTCCAAAACGCCGGAAAGTTTCAGAGGAAACTTTCCGGGAATTTTTCCGAAAGTTTCGGAAATTTTCACAATTGGTGGGGAAGGGATATTCGCGAAATTAAGAGCAAATGCGTTGACACAATTCATTCTTGCAAGCCTCCGTAGGCATCATATTGCATTTGAGAACTTCCTGTTTGCTAAATCAACTATTACGAACTTTGCCGCGGATCGTGTCGGTCACATGTGCGGGCGAATTCATATACCGGCGACCGTCAACAGTAACTCGTTCGATTACTCCTTTATGCTGCATCATGACGCCAGTGGCGCCGCGCTGCACATGACGGGATTCTAGATCATCGTATTCCACCCTAGCTTAGATTCGGAGGACTACTTAGTTTGAAATCAGTAGACTCCCTTTGGAAAGGCCTTGAAGTGGGAGCTTCCATTGAAACTTTCATTGGAAAGATTCTATATTGTAGAAGTTGGGATGGCTCAGTGTAGAATATACATTGAGCGGCTCATTTCGAGCCGATCATCAGCTGACAATGGTAATGTCATTGCCATTCCACGTTGGATCAGAGTCCCTGACTGTCTCGCCTGGCCAGGGCCCGCGAAAGACTGCCCACCTATGGAAGACATACTGAGTAATCTAGTGTGAAACAATTATTCTCTAAAAGGTCGGGCTAAATCGAGATTCTCCGCCCAGTACTTGACGTTTTAAGCTGAAGCGAGGTATTTCCTTTATTCGAGACATGCTGGGTCAGATTAGCTGAGCGACTCTTTCATTCTAACAATCATGAGGCTGTATGAGATGAATAAAAGGTCTCTAACATCGAAAATGCACACTCAGCAAAAGTTTCCTGAAAAATTTCACACGCGGAAAAATTTGGAAACTTTCACGGAAATTTTCTGTGAAAGTTTCTGTGGAAAGTTTCTCAGACACCCTGAGAGGATGCCCAACAGGCTGGGAGGCTTTCTGAAATGGAGGCGAAGCCTGAAGGCCCTCATGAGTTTCCTGAAAGACGTCTGGCCGATGGTGGAGGCGAGAACAGGGGGCAGAGTAGACCGAGGGCAAGCCGCTGCGTAGTTACACGCAAGCCATACCATTGACAATTTACCATGTACTATGATTATAAAAACAAAAGTAAAAAAAGAGGGGCGGAGAGAGGAAGGTTGATAGGACCTTACCCCACCAACTAGCGACTGGCCATCCAACAACAACAACAATAACAACTGGCATTTATAGCGGGCCGAAGGCCCGCGATTCCCCTCACGCAACCCTCTGTACAAGCTTTGTCTACAGGCGGACCACTTTTTGACAACTGTCGGACCAGTAAGCGAAGTGTATACCAAAGATATCACCCGATAAGGAGGGTTGAAGACAGAGAAAGATAGCTACGTCTATGGATGCCCCACAGTTCGGTAATGGCCAAATTGTTCGGGTTGGCATCCGAGCTTGCTAGGCTTACCCAAAATCCCGGAAACGTGAGAACCCGAGTTATGTCGCACAATGCACGTGTGTGTAAGGCATGCATGTGCCATGAACACAGCGATCACGGAAAGCAACTGGGTGTTTGGATGCTGCTAGCACCACTGAACTGGAGTCATCGTTGGCTAGGGAGAGATCTTGAGGCTCCGAGTTATGTTGTTGCAGCTTTGCTGGTATCATCAATGAAAATCTTCTTCACCTTCGCTGTCGCCATCATCTATGCTGTCCTCTGGGAAGGATGCAGCAGCAAAAGTATGCTCCGTTCTCGGCTACAGCACTCGGACCTTTAGTTTTAGGTACCACCACAGTTCGTCCGGCTACTACAGCCCGTCCGGCTACTACAGCCGCCCCGGCCACTACAGCCGCCCCGGCTACTACAGCTGCTCCTACTACTACAGCTGCTCCTACTACTACAGCTGCTACTACTACTACAGCTGCTCCCACTACTACAGCTGCTACTACTACTACAGCCGGCCCGGCTACTACAACTGGTGGACCGACTCTTCCTCCGCGACTAGCCCCGATTGGCACATTCCTGCTCAATGCCAGCATTCCGGTTCTGGGCCGACTAGTCGGAAGGCTAGTATCCTCGGATGCCGACCCGAACAATTTGGTCATTACAAAGCTGTGAGTCATCCATCCATTGTGTCGTAGCTTTTCTTTCGTCTCCAATACTCATTATCTGGTGATATCTCTGGTACACTGTGCTATCTGCCTCAGCTGCAGCAATGATATTATCTCAGGCTCATGGAGGTCCCGTCTACACCTCCCTCGGTTGTAATTAATACCACCAAGAATGTGCCGTTCCACATGAAAGGCGCCAGAGTTGTCCTGGATGATTTCAGCGCATTTCCCGCTTTCGCCAAAGCTATTGTTGCTAGTAGGCCTCGGAAATACCTATCAAATATTTTCGGTGTGGCGTTCTTTTATTCGTGGAAATGAGCGAATTGTTCTACATCAGTTAAAGCATTCAACGATTGAGTTATTGATATGAGAGTTTCTTTTCAGATGCTATCATCACGTACCTGCCCCCAGATGACATTCAGTTCAACATTACCCAACCAGTTAATATCTCTGTCACACTGCATCGCGCATAAGTTGCAACGCGTTGCGTCTCTGACTATGCGCCTCGAACGTATGGTGTGTCTGGGGATTTAGCTACTCGACTGCTGAAAGCAGGTTGATAGATCTCTTTAGCGATCAATCTTGGTAGCACTTTTTAAGACCTTATCGTTATTTTTCGTATTTTTTGCGATCGATGGATACGTATGCCCTTCTTTGAGTTCGCCAACGCAATAAAGCCTATTCATTAGGCCCTTGAGCACGCGGTTAACGCACGTGTATTGTGGAGTACAAGGGGTTGAGCACTATCATTCAAGTATCTCACGGTTCGAAGTTGTGTTTGGTTCAGAGCTTAGAGTAGCCAGAGGGATATACGACAGGCGCACCCCCACTTAATTTGATAGCAGCCAGTCAGTAAGTCGATCAGTTGGTACTGCTTTGGAACCGAACCTGATCGCAGATGGTCTTACTCACCCTCATTTCTTGGAAGTTTAATCACGAACATCAATTCACCTTGGTAATGGACTGGTTCGCCACATGGTCATGTTGACGGAACAGAGGTAATGATCGACAACTTGTCGATCATAGAAATTTGTCGACGACAAGCAGCAGGAATAAAAGACGGTTGAATTTCATCAGTGCTTATAGATTTTCTCACCCAGTATCTCTCACATTAGAAGGACTTGATAAATGCAACTTATCAAGTGTGCCACGGCGAGGATGCGCTCGATCTTATCGAGTCGAGGATACCGTCATTGATGGATGGCCTTCCATACGCAAGAGGGTATGGAAGCATTCATCGCTTCGCTCCATCGACGATGGACCATCGCCATTCTTCCTTCTTTCTGACCTTCACCCTCATCTGACGAACCGTCTAAGACTCCGAAGCTCCTCCCCTCGTTATGTTCCTGGCTCCGGGGTCCTCTGAGGACCCCCTTGTAACGCTTAATCGACTATTCGTCATGCATGCCCGTTATCTATGACGCCTAACCGAGTTTTCGTCATGTTCGTTCGTTAAATGTGACGCTTATCCAAGCTTACACCCCTTATCTTTGACGCCTAAGCGAGCTCTGTCTCACACATCCGTCGATAATAACGCATATGATGCTAGCCAAATTCGTAACTCAACTAAATAAAGATAGCTAAGTTCTAATTGAAGCAAACACAACAACTCAAAAAGCTTCACAATCGCCTACAAAGGTTGCCCCGTCCAATGCGAAGGCAAAAACTAAAATTCAACCGAACGGCTTCGAATTTTGTCGCTTTGCTGGACTTCGTGCTCCCAAAATAAGAAGGGGGCATGTGGTGGGTCACTCTTGTCGCTGGTCCATTGTCTTCACTATTTCTTAGCTCACACAATTGGCGGTAACTCAACCCAACTTATGCTATACTCCCTGTCCCGTCTTTACTGGTGGCTTCGAGATCGCTAGCCTTGATTATCCCGCCTTTGGGTCCATCTGTACTTTCTTTAGTTCCATTATAGTTATACTCTGTACACTCAGTATGTAAATGTCATTGAATTTCTCAAATCCGAAGCTCGTGTTTCGATATTTAACTACGAATTGATCACAGTAATCCATTCCAAATGATATGTCTACTTCAACCTCATTTATTGGAATTATATCTTTCTCTATCGTAGGAGTCCTATGTTATAGAGATACGTAAGATACCGGTACGCGGTTTCGGAACGTGGGAGTCCAAGGTTCTGATACCCAGATAGTCCCCTGGCCGACCTCATACAGAACCATAGTGTCCTATTCGTTCATACCAACCCTCCGTGAATGTGTCAGCGAATTATGCAGGAGCTTGTTATGAGAAGTTCCTTTAATGATAAAGTTGTGGTGTTTGTCTATACGGAGGAGCGAGTTCGGATTGGGGGCCCGACGTCATGGGGGCTCAACGCGTTAGTTGACTCGTGATTCCACTGGCTGGTCGTCGACGCGTAGAACTTTGAACTCGCATGCAACGAAACAATGATAGCAATGACGGGTCATGGTCATAGTCCGCACACCATCACTTTGCTGATCTTGAATGTGTTACCAACCCGGGTTGTATTGGGCAAGAGGGAAACCCTGACGACTCTCTCGCGGGCCTCGCCTAATGAAACACTAGTGGACCGGCAAGGCCGAAGTCGTACCGCAAGCTGCCGTGGCGTTCCATACAGAAGATTCTATTTGCAGTAGGGACACTCTAGCATCCCAAAGACTGTCAATACTTATTCCAGTAGAATTATCGTCGCAGAGCCGAACCTCAACAGCTCCCCGTTTATCGTAGCTTTTCAGATAGAATACTTCTATTCGTAGGGCAGAAGAATCTGCCAGCGGAATCGACGAAGCCTTGCAATATTCTGAAATGATTGTAACCGACTGTGGTTGGTCATAGTGAACTCCAGAGAGCTGCCTCCTTGGGGAGTGGAAGCAATCCAACCTGGTTTGTCGGGTCTCTCCTCGATCCTGAGGAACGGAATATCCGCAAATTAGAGCTGAAAACTCTCACAATTCCCAACTGTCTCCAGTTTGACTAACACGACCGCCGTTTGTACCCCAACCCAGACCAGCCGTGCTATCGCGAATATACTGCAACAGAGCGTCTGCGCTAAAAACTGTAACTCGCTCAGGAGGGAGGTCATCGCAGTCTAAGTTAGACTGCGATGATTTCGTTTGACTGTCTAACGAATGTGCAGTGGACGAGGTATTCTGCGCTGTGACGGCTGAGTGATCGCATGCGCTGTCTCGAGCCGCGAGTTCTGACTTCCAAAGTATTGCCATGAAGTCAGCAATGAGGAAGTGAAGTGGCCAATGAGGATGCGGCCACGAAGCCGGTCCGGTTCGGGCTAATCGAGTATCCATTTTCTCAGCGATGATCTGCCATGCCCAGAGCGGAATATCGGTAGTCTCAGCCGTTGCCCGATAGAGCCTCTCAAGACCAAAGTTAGAGAACCCTGGGATTTGTTTCGGTGCATGCAGGGCTAGAATAACCGCTGCAGGAGCCAGTTTCTGCATTGTCATTATCTGAGCTTTGCTGTAAGAGTCATCGAGCTTCACACCATCGGCCACCAATTCACAGGCAGACAGGTCAACGACTACCAAGTCGGTAGATCGCAGAGGCCATAAACCGTCATTGCGAAGGTCACTATTGAGACTCTTCGCTGCGACTACAGCGTTGCATCCTCGCTTGCAACCGACCTTGTGTGGACGGATGTCCGCCTCAGGATATCGCATTCTGAGATGGAAGAGCCTCGACGTGCATTGCTCTCTTGAGTGGGTTACTTCAACCATCTATACCATAGTGATATCCAGCTACAACAACCACAGTAGTTTCGGTCATACTTCCCCGATCGAACGCAGCCTTCAAAGCTGCTGCAAGTACCGTTCAGCTTTGTTGATGAGTCCTCGCCAATATGGCCTGACGAACTTAATCCCCACTCAGTTCGGGTATCCAAAGTCACAACACAGAGGAATTTCCAGCGGTGCTCCTCACAGCCTGGGCAAATGCCTATTCTTGAGGTTTTCCCACAAGCATTCACCCCTTGTGACATCGAGCAGCCAATGAAGAGGAGGCGCACCGTCTGACAGTCAAAGAGACCATCGCTATACAGCGTGATCTGTTCGTCTCCTGATGGAGCATACCTGGGCGCCTGATCGTAGGGCAGTCTCCACCTCAACCAACTTGCAATAGCCCTGTTGTGATCGGTGTAGAACGCCGGTGTTGGACCAGAAACTTCGTTCTATATCTCCACCGTAGAACGTGCTCAGATATGCTTCTCCGTTCCAATCGGGGAACATTTGGGATGGGAGATCGACCCGCACCTAGCGGAAATGTACTCGATGATTAGATAAGACTAAAGCGACTAAGCCTAAATTCACATTAGGTGTTATTATAGCTCGCAGTTGGACTATCAGATTCATTATTGGAGTTGCTCGATTGTACAAACACTGTGTATTCCGGTTTGTCCCACTTTCCCTCCGTTGTCCCCTTCTCCCTGCGTGATAGCGGTTGGGCTGTAATTCAGCCAATACTGTCTCTCAGGCTCGAGCAATGAAGGGTATGGGAGAGCCGAACCTCCCTGTCCAGCGGGGGATGATATCTGTAAGCGGACTGCGTGGATGAATTCAGAGTAGATGTGCTTGGCAACTCCACGAGAAGTGTTTGTGGTTCGTTCTTCGAAATCTAAATGACGGAAATACGGACAATTTCTACTAAAAGTTCTTTCCTACAAGTTCTAGAGCGGTTCGATCGCACAGGTGACATAAGTCGATCTCTCACTGTAATGCTCGAATTTTTTGGATCCTCCTGGCTCGCCCATTTGAAGATCCCTGGTATTCCTAGCGTAAGGTTGAGAGAGCTGGCTAGGCCGTTCTGACGGGGAATGAATGCTAGCGTGATGAGAGCGCCGGTGATGACAGAGGCCGCAAGGATACATCGTCGTCGAGTTCCATTGAGTGTGGTATCATTGAATCGCATCATGCTACTAACTGTAGTGAAATACAAAGGTGCTATTCTGCAATGCTCCCATGTGTCAGCATCAAAGCGCTTCAGTCTGGTTCAGAGCCGCAACTAACTCTGAAAAATTCCTCAACCGCTACCATCTCGTCGCGCCATGGAGTAGACACATCGGTCATCACTCCCTGCGGTTGAATACTTCAATACTAACGGGCAACTGCTGCGCTGCAGTAGAGAATATGACACCAAGGAAAGCACGACGAAACACGGGAAGAAAGTCGGGTTTCGGTACACTCTTCAATGTATTCCTCAACTCCAAAACTGCCTTGCTCTGGTCAACTACCAAACTCAAACACAACTTGATTGAG
This sequence comes from Perkinsus marinus ATCC 50983, assembly GCF_000006405.1. NCBI lineage: Eukaryota > Perkinsozoa > Perkinsida > Perkinsidae > Perkinsus > Perkinsus marinus. Next base: position 7,747 of record NW_003208898.1, read on the forward strand.
TCTTAAGATACCCCCCGAAAGATTTGATAACTTCAAAACTCGTAAAAAAAAGTAACCTCGAGAGGTTTAGGTGCCAAAGATGAGGATTACATTCTGGCGACGTGAAGAAAATCTCTATGGAACTAGATGAACGGCGCCCAGGGAGCCCTCATGAGCCTCCGCGCTGGGGCGCGATGCAGTCTGATTGACATGCTAACTGGTCGAGTAATGTTGATCTGGATGTCATCAGAAGATTCGTATGTGATGATGGCACCTGACGAGGGGTAATTCGATGAACTACCCGACGCTGAGTGGTTCAAATGGACAGCCACAAATCTGGTCCGACTATGGTGTTGCCGAGGCTTACCATCAAGGGCGACATGTGCGATGGGTGGGAAGGAGTTGAGGTCATCAAGAACAACTCTCGATCCTTCTGTGTGGAACGGTACATTGCCGGTGCTGCGGAAAAGTTCACTGGGCGGTGTTGTCCCCGTCAATATGACCCTGAAAATTCTTAATGATATAAGCTAGGGAAGACTATGAAGGTGTTGAACACGGTACAACAGCATATAAGAAGAGGTGAGGAAGGGCGCCTAGTGAGCTTACATCTCCGTGATGATCAATCTATCAGGGTCAGCATTCGAGGTGACGATCTTGCCAGTAAAGTGACCAAAGCTGCCTACGTTGTCGTCGAGCACGAAGGTGCCAATTGGAGGTGGTCCCGGAGGTAGAGTGGTAGTGGTTGTTTGAGAGGGGCTTAGAGTCGTGGTAGCGATAGCAGCAGGTGTAGTAGTTGGTGTGGTCGTAGTGGTTGTACCACCTAAAGCGAGGCAATGAAGAGTTGACCCGAGTGCTTGCCTCACCTCTATTGTTGCTGCTGCATCCTTTCCAGAGGACAGCATTGATGATGGCAATAGCGAAGAGAAGGAAGATCTTCATTAAGTGTATCAATGAAGCTTAAGAAGGGCAGTTAGATATCCTTAGTCGCTGAGTGATAAAGATTCCGGCTCAAACAACTGAAGGCGTCGCGTCTCGTACGCCCACAGATGTATCTTGTGACGTAACTTGAATTCTTGGGATGTCGTATTAAGCACGAGCCTGCGACATTCTTGCGAGCTGGAGGTGCTCCATCGCTACCAACAACAGATATGTGGTCGAGACTGCAGCCAACATTACTGGTATCGGCAAACTGGTAGCGCAAATCGCACTGCATTTGTGGGGTGTCAGTCGTGTGCTGGCAGTGTCTACCGAAGGCGGAAGAACATTTTTGGTGTGTTCGATACGATAGTCCGACACCACTACATATGTGTTACCACACGCAGACATATGTGCATGTTACGCCTACAAATAGTCCGGTAATCGGACTCCGATTAGCGCTAGTCTACTGGTGATGGACGCA
>NW_003216031.1:0-1068 GCF_000006405.1 Perkinsus marinus ATCC 50983
TTCCTTGCCCGGTAGGGTTAGGGTAATCTTTTGAAATCGTGTCGTGCTAGGGATAGACGATTGCAATTATTCGTCTTCAACGAGGAATTCCTAGTAAATGCAAGTCATCAGCTTGCGTTGATTACGTCCCTGCCCTTTGTACACACCGCCCGTCGCTCCTACCGATTGAGTGATCCGGTGAGCTGTCCGGACTGCGATTAGTTCAGTTTCTGTTCTCTTCGCGGGAAGTTCTGCAAACCTTATCACTTAGAGGAAGGAGAAGTCGTAACAAGGTTTCCGTAGGTGAACCTGCGGAAGGATCATTCACACCGATTCATTCTCTGAGAAACCAGCGGTCTCGCTCTCTCTTGCTCTTTTGCTTGAGTGTTGCGAGATGGGATCCCCGCTTTGTTTGGATCCCCCCACCTTAACTTGTCTGTTGAGGTGATTAATTCCTATGAACCATTGTACTAGTCATAGTATCCAAATCCAATTTTGGATTTTGGTATTTCAAAACGAAATTCCAAACTCTCAACGATGGATGCCTCGGCTCGAGAATCGATGAAGGACGCAGCGAAGTGCGATAAGCACTGCGATTTGCAGAATTCCGTGAACCAGTAGAAATCTCAACGCATACTGCACAAAGGGGATCTTTCCTCTTTGTACATACATATCAGTGTCGCTCTTCTTCCCGATACAAACATTTTGTTGTTAACGCAACTCAATGCTTTGTATCCCGCTTGAACTAACTCTTCGGAGGTGGTTCGTTATGTGCGCTTGTGAAGGCAGGCGTATTAATTTGCAAGGCTATAATCTCGTATTGTAGCCCCTCCGAAAGGAGGCTTGCGCCTGTGAGTATCTCTCGAGGTACTCGCAAACTCGACTGTGTTGTGGTGATATCACGTGTTCCTTGATCACGCGATTCTTCTCTTCAACGCATTACGTCAAATCTATTGATAAATGCAGAGAAGTGTTTGAATCACGCGTTCAGTCCGGTCGCGAGATTATTATATATCATACACGCTTGTCGTTCGCACCATGGCATATGTCATCATTAGAGCCTGATGTGTGTGAGATACCCGCTGAATT
>NW_003213414.1:0-1019 GCF_000006405.1 Perkinsus marinus ATCC 50983
CAAGGTACTTTGAGTGCCGTGATCCTACGCGCCCTTTAACTCTAGAACATAGAACTCAGCAGCGAGATGATGGAGAGGATAGGTATCATCGTCATCATCATCATAGCAATGGCGACGACGACGACGACGATACGCAACATGGTTTGCTGGCTGGAGTACAGCGTTGCATTGATTTCATCACAATCGCTGATCCCTCTCAAACTACATGGCACGATGCTATTGGATTCAAAAAAGCACTCGGAAAAGTCTTATCAAAGTATGGTGACACTATTTCCTTATACCCTATCGTTCCCCATGGAACTTAGGTTCTTCGCCATTTACTTCGCCCTATTCGGTGTCTCGGGAGTCATGATTCTAATTCTGGGTTCATTAGTTTTACCCAACGTTACTGTCAGTACCACGCTTAATGAGTGAGCAAAGGAGGCATCATCAACAGCTGTTGTATAAAGATTGTATCTCTTATCACTCAGGCGAAGAATGATCTTCTGTTGGCTATTGGCACTCTTCCCCTTAGCTGCTGTATTCATATTCAATATGGTACCACCGTGTCCGAGGAGCGATGTAATACCAGGTACGCCCTGATCATATACTATCCATTGCTGTAACTATCACTCGAGGTACACCTCCACCGCTAGTATCACCACTGAAGACTATGAAATTAGTTCTAACACACAAGCAATTGTTAGTGATAATACCTAGCATTGTAGCTGGAGGCATGGTCAGTTATCGTTGTCCCATTATCTCTGTTTTATTATTTTTTTTAGGTGGATGCATATTTCTACGGAGAATTCTCTACCTTCGTAGCAACTCCATATCTAGGCCAGAGGGTCATACCATTCCTCGTCGGAATTCTATTCTTCACACAAGGCCTGTCATCTTGGGTATACGGTTTGCTCATATATAAGGGATACCTCAAACGTCGAATAGTAATAACGTATCCACTACCTTTACTACTTATCTTACTACTTATCACATCACAGGCCATCCTCATGGAGCTGCTATTCTCACTATCTTTTTCG
>NW_003201519.1:0-1226 GCF_000006405.1 Perkinsus marinus ATCC 50983
TGCCAATTAGCTAGAATGTATATTCCCTGCGGCTTTTGCTGTTGTGCCAGTGTGTAAAAACGCTATGGCTGATATACAAAGGAGCAAAGTAGCAAAATTAACTTTACAAATACGCAAATTTGCCGTTTTGTATAACAGAAACTGCTCGAATGAATATCGTTTGCTTGTTTATATTTCAGAAAATTGCTAGAATATATAAAAGTTGCCGCTATGTGAAGTGCTACTATGTAACAAAATTGAGCAATTTTGCTCAAAAAAGGGGCAAACCGATAAATTGCTCCTTCTACTATTGAGCAAATTGCTACTTTTCAGAGGAGCAATTTACCGCTTAACGAATGGGCAACCCCGCAATGGAGCAAATTTTTTGCATTTTGTGACTATTTTGCAAAGTTCTTTGGTTCTGTCGATATAGATAAGTATAGTTGCAGCACTGGAAGAATGATGGATGGACTATTGTAAGTGGTAGTAGGTCGTTAGTAAAGACTTACATTCGTTAAGGGCTCGTTGGATTTTCATATTTTCCACATCATTGCAGCTCGCACATGGTCACAGAAGGACGAGGGAGAGGATTTGTGTTTAGATGGTAGTTCGTATTTGGCGGAATCACTCGTACTGAGTGATCCGAGATCACTTATTTGGATCAACATGGATCACTCATCTGCAGTGCAGTGCTGTATTGCAGGCACCCCAGTGGTGCCCATGCGAGATATCGTGGCTTTCATACACGCATCCTGATCCCTACGTGGCAGGCTGGCTTAGCAGTGCTAAGTTAGCACTCCGCATCTACCCGGCGCTGAACAAGTTCTCCCGAGGTACCAGATGTGATGATATAGTGCGAAAGTACTCGCCTAACAACAATGCTATTTTATTGGTGGAGGAGTATGAGAGCCACGCGGCAAAAGAATTGCAGCAGAAGCGGTTGAAAGAGGACGAGCGTGAGGAATCGAAGTAGTTTCTCCCATCACTGGAGACTAGCGACCATGTACGCACTCGCAGTAAGGTAGGCACCTCAGTGGTGCTCAGCTGTTGTAGTTGCTACAAGTAGCTGTCTCGGTGATTGGTAGAGAAAAATTTGGACGTTTCTCAATATGCTTCTCTTGTAACCCTTAATAGTATCTCTATGAAGGCTCTCTAGTGGTGCCCGGGAGTGAATATTGTGTGCGGGGGGCTGTAAAGTTCATAATCAGTAATTTAGGCCGTGTTGCGTTTCCCCTGTACATCCTTCG
>NW_003204336.1:0-1033 GCF_000006405.1 Perkinsus marinus ATCC 50983
ACACCCTACACTGTAGTCACTACTCAGGCCAACTAGTCATGGACATTCTAACGATTTCGAACTATCTCAGCTGAGTTTACTAACATTGTGTTTCAAGTGGACTCTCCTACACAACTGAAAGCGAGAAAACGCCACTCGGCGCGACACAGTCAGAAGTTGAGTTTGATTTCAATGGATAACATGGATTTGAATGGCAGATTATTCCAAGGTTGAGTCTGCCTATTCGCTTTCATACTCTCAACTGCTCCTTCACAAAAGAGTGGTACTGCTCCGGCCCTCATCTGTATCCACCACGAGTCGACCTAAGATATCTTCACCACGCAGTCATTTGATTTAGCGCGCGCCCGTGACTAGCATAATTTCATTGTGTTATGGCAGGTCGATAGAACTACAATCCGCTGATGATCAGTCGCTACTAGCGAACCTTCGGAAGAGCAGTTTGGAAACAGAAGTTAGAGCGGCTATTCGTAAGTAGGGGAAAGACGACTGTCGAGGTCTGTAGTGGAGAAATATATATGCTCAGCTGAGCTCGGGAGTTTTCTTACTAATTATAGGAATTTACATTTGGGTGGAAATGTACAGGAATCAATGAGAATTTCTCGGAGTCTCCTCAAAATTTTTCTATTGTTGCCAACATATGTACATTTCCCCACAGGAAGAGGAACAGTCATGAACTTTTCAGTTTGGAGTGGTATGGCAGGGACAGTGTGGGAAAATATGCACATGGTCAACTACATGTGTTGGCGAGATTACGAAAATTCTGTGAAAATTTTGGGAAATTATTGGATCGGTTCCTGTACACTTATAGCCAAATTTGTCCCTGGATTCAACTGAGGAAAACGAATATAACATATATTCCAACATCGAGGAAAGAATATCTGAAAATTGGTTGGAATTGTTTCGCGCGCGTAGAGGTCAATTTTGGGCCTGTTTTGAATCTTACAGTGAGCAACCTCAGGATATTCACCGTAGATTCGGGAGGGTTATATTGTCGATACTGGGAGGGAGCTTTCAGATACGAATATGATTTAGC
>NW_003205898.1:0-1034 GCF_000006405.1 Perkinsus marinus ATCC 50983
AAGGGAAGACGAGGGGCGGATATGGGTACTTCGGCCAGGCAAGTCAAGGTACATTATGGGAGGTGTTAGTAACACCGTGTTACTGCGATCGCAAAAGGGAGCCAAAGAGTCAGATCTAATCTGAGTCAGATTATCTGACTTTATCCACCGCTGATCCAGTGAATTGCCTTAGCGAATACGGAGTTGTGACCTCATCGTCAGTTTATCGTGGATCCCGAGTTGGGGCATTGTTATGAGTTGAGCAAAGGGCAATGAAAACTGAGACTTATTTCTCTATTAGAGAAATAGAATGATGTTTAGGTCTCGGCATCGACTGGTCAGGACGATTTGAACCAGACGAACAACAATTAGTCGTCCAGGCCGCGGAATCCGAGGGATCCGGGAGGGACTGCCGGCGAACGATCACCGTGACTGTCACGGCGATCCATTCTCTGTAACGGCGCGACAGAGAATACGCCCGTACGCCGTAGAGTGGGTGAGGGTCAGGCTTATTAGACGGCCCGATCAAGGCTGGGCTGCCATCTTCGACCAAACCAACTCGGCTTGCGTCGGCGATAACATACGAGGCGATTTCATCGGTGAGCAACCTATCCAGACCCTAGGGCGGGAGGTGGGCAAAGAAATCTATGGACCGAACGGTCCCATTTCCCAACGAGGCTTCGAACAAGATCGATCATGCTACGTGATGAGAGAGCGCCCTGACCGGGCGTACCCGGCGCAAATCCACTTGGAGGCATTTCACCGCGGTGGAAACCAAATTGCACTTGATTTTCACCTAGAATGAAATTGAGACAAGTCGAGTTCTAGTTTATAATGCCATAATGATGTCGGTAAACTATCTGATTTAAGCATCAAATTTTCCAAGCGATCCCTCCTGTACTTGGGCTTCGGATCGCCCTTGACGCATTCTGGCCCAGAATTTTTGGTACTATGGGTCCCATAGTATGGGAGGCGCTCCACGGTGCTTCCTCGGTGAAGAATCTCCTCATCTCTGAGATACCAAAGCGGAAACCTCGATCCATCAGTAGCGAAAG
>NW_003210813.1:0-1213 GCF_000006405.1 Perkinsus marinus ATCC 50983
CTGAGACATATCCTCCTGTCTGAGGACTTGAGGGATGTTGATGAGGGGATGGACGAGACGGTCGAAGATGTCCATCGCGGCTACACCCTGACAAACGGTTTGTCACAAACCCCATAGGAACTACAATGGGAGAGCACTACTACTAAGGCCGCTCCCCGCACCAGTACTACGGTCAATCCCTGCGACATCACTACTACTAAGGCCGCTCCCCGCACCAGTACTACTGTCAATCCCTGCGACATCACTACTACTAAGGCCGCTCCCCGCACCAGTACTACGGTCAATCCCTGCGACATCACTACTACTAAGGCCGCTCCCCGCACCAGTACTACTGTCAATCCCTGCGACATCACTACTACTAAGGCCGCTCCCCGCACCAGTACTACGGTCAATCCCTGCGACATCACTACTACTACGGCTGCTCCCCGCACCAGTACTACTGTCAATCCCTGCGACATCACTACTACTAAGGCTGCTCCTCGCACCAGTACTACGGTCAATCCCTGCGACATCACTACTACTAAGGCCGCTCCCCGCACCGGTACTACTGTCAATCCGTGCGACATCACTACTACTACTACTACTACTACTACTACTACTACTACTAATACTACTACTACTACTACCGATATAAGCTCTCCACGACCGTCAAGTACTAGGGTACATGTACCAGTGGACTCGCTGGTCAACTCCTTCACATTGGTGGTAGGCACCCCTATCTGCCGAAGACGCCTGAGAGTATCCCACCTCCCCATCGTGGACCCAGCGCAGACCATCCCTACTGCATCAAGGCTTCCCCATGGCTATCCCGACCGACAGCTGAGATAAGACCAGGTGTCGCCCCCAACATCGCCATGCTCTCTGCCAAGGAGAGGCCGACGCCTCCAGTGGACATCGACAGAAACCCTGGGACAGTAGACTCCTGATATCAACGACACAGAGCCCCTTCCCACGACTACACAGCCCATGGATAGTCTCACCTGAGCCCCTGCACTCGTTGGGTCACTTGCCTTAGCAGTGATGTCCATTGCTATCCCTCCCAACACCGCCACCGCCCCAGGGCCTGCCGCCACGCCTCTTTGCCGGAAGAACTACATCAACACTGTAGACTGTTACCAGGAAAGGATACTACCCTCTGATGATAGGCTACTGCTATCTGGCTGGCGACCATTGCATTGTTCTTAATAAGACACAGATTAGCCGCTAAGCTCTC
>NW_003202830.1:0-971 GCF_000006405.1 Perkinsus marinus ATCC 50983
ACGCAATAATGGTAACGTTGCCTTGACAAAAAGTACCGTAGATGAACTACTGCTTCAAATATATAAAACATGAAGTCATTCCGCACCCCTGATGCCGCCCTCCTGCCCACTCGTATGCCTCATCTCAATGGCTTGCAGTCGGAGCTCTCTCGAGCTACCGGACCCTGAATGCCCCAATACTGAGTCACCGACTGACATCAAGACTGCTACCATCAGTAGTAAGTTGACCTTCAGAGGAGCCCGTTCGGCGAGGGAAGAAGCTCATGAGCCGACCCAAGGTACTCTCTTGGGTACCACCCAAGGCATGCCCTTGACCTGTCGATGACAAACTTGTCTCTACCGAGATCGATCATTGACCTACCCGTAAAGAGCTGTTGCATGGGAGGCCTGACTGGCAGGAGTGGTTGGCCCGAGGAGCCGGCCCCAGCATTGTGAGTAGCCTCATCATCATAGTCAGAGATGCAACAGGCACACCAAGAGCCCCACCAAGCTAAACGGTTCACCCAGGGCGGCAGTGGTCGGCCGATAATCTGATACAAGAACCATCAAAAAGATCTTCCAAGATACATCGTCACCCACCGCTCTGCAAAGAGCATCTGAGAAATGGTTGCAATTTTTCTTCACTATGTGATAAGATTCGCCACGATATTCGTCCCGGAGCTTGTCGAGGGCAGCTTCTATCTGCCGCATGCTCAACGACGTCCGCCTGTGAGAGGACTGTGACTCTTTCTCAGTGATTCCTGTCCAACCTCACCCCATATCAAGAGACATCTTGAACCGTGCATCTGGTGCGTCCCGTGGCCGACAGTCGTAGACTCCTAATTCCCTATTACCCGATTACATACGGAAGCTGCTCCCCACCTTCGCCTTTTGCAAAGGATATTCTCTTCCCATTATTTCAACTCCGGTATGATGAGCCCCACAGCAGGAAGCATCATGTTAGATTCTGCTAGGTCGTACACATTCACGCT
>NW_003215754.1:0-1046 GCF_000006405.1 Perkinsus marinus ATCC 50983
AAGCGATGGTGGAAGTTCCTTCAGTAATTCGGTTAAACTTTCAATTCAAACTGGAAATGCTGTAGTAGCATCGGTTGGAAGCCTTCCTACCGGTAGATTGCCGACCCCATTGGAGGCACGTCCTCTGCTGTGAAGTATAGTGTGGAGGTTGGGGTGCCACGATGGTCGTCGTCATCAGTCACCCAGCTCTGATCATAGTGAGGAAAAGTGAGTCGTTGATAACATAGAGGAGCTCCTACCTTCACACCCTGCTTGCTTACCGCCTTCTCAACAGCGACTGCCATCCCTTTGCAATGGCGATTCAATGACCCCATGAGGCTTCTCTGAACCGAATAACTCTCGATACTGTCATCAGCCTCGGGAGACTCCGCTTTTTGTTTCGGTGGCGCGATGGGCACCGATACGACAGAAGTGATGGGGTGACTAAGGGGGTTGTAAACCGCCATCAAAACCGAGGAGGATTCAGTCGAAAGTTCTTCGGTCCATGAACATATACTCTCATTGAGGAGAGGGCAGTAGCCACCACCATTGCGAAGACCAAACCTCGACATGGTCTCGGGGATGACAATGGATTCCATAACCTAGCAGGAGATGATGGTGCCCGACTGTGCAGGTGCCTTCTACTCCTTCTGTTGCCTCGTGCAGTTTTTTACAGTAGTCATCATCAACATGCTGCTTCTCGGTACCAGTAATAGCATCATGATGCTGAGCTATACCAACAGCGTCGGTCATCCTCTCTAACACAACAGTGGTGGAGCAGCTCCCTCACTCTCCTTCAACTCACCCAGACTCTGTAGTTGATCCTGTTGAGCCCTGTGGACGGCTGTGGCCACCAACTGCCTTGCGGCAGTATAAGTCCTACCCGCGCCTCGGACCATACCCTTAAAGTTGGGCCGAGATGTAAAGTACCTGACCCTATTGTGATACCAGTGAGCGCCACTCAACCGTACCCGGTCCAATAAGCGTGACCGCCGTCGACGGCGTCAACGGTGCGCTTGGCCACGTCCACAACTTCCACTTCCCCATCTCCGTAAGGGAAAAAGTCC
>NW_003212431.1:0-1046 GCF_000006405.1 Perkinsus marinus ATCC 50983
TTCTTTTCCTCCGCTTACTTATATGCTTAAATTCAGCGGGTAATCTCACACACATCAGGCCTTCTAATGATGACATATTGCCATGGTGCAAACCGACAAGCGTGTTATGATATATAATAATCTCGCGACCAGACTGAACGCGTGATTCAAACACTTCTCTGCATTTATCAATAGATTTGACGTAATGCGTTGAAGAGAAGAATCGCGTGATCAAGGAACACGTGATATCACCACAACACAGTCGAGTTTGCGAGTACCTCTAGAGATACTCACAGGCGCAAGCCTCCTTTCGGAGGGGCTACAATACGAGATTATAGCCTTGCAAATTAATACGCCTGCCTTCACAAGCGCACATAACGAACCACCTCCGAAGAGTTAGTTCAAGCGGGATACAAAGCATTGAGTTGCGTTAACAACAAAATGTTTGTATCGGGAAGAAGAGCGACACTGATATGTATGTACAAAGAGGAAAGATCCCCTTTGTGCAGTATGCGTTGAGATTTCTACTGGTTCACGGAATTCTGCAAATCGCAGTGCTTATCGCACTTCGCTGCGTCCTTCATCGATTCTCGAGCCGAGGCATCCATCGTTGAGAGTTTGGAATTTCGTTTTGAAATACCAAAATCCAAAATTGGATTTGGATACTATGACTAGTACAATGGTTCATAGGAATTAATCACCTTAACAAGTTAAGGTGGGGGGATCCAAACAAAGCGGGGATCCCATCTCGCAACTCTCTAACAAAAGAGCAAGAGAGAGCGAGACCGCTGGTTTCTCAGATAATGAATCGGTGTGAATGATCCTTCCGCAGGTTCACCTACGGAAACCTTGTTACGACTTCTCCTTCCTCTAAGTGATAAGGTTTGCAGAACTTCCCGCGAAGAGAACAGAAACTGAACTAATCGCAGTCCGGACAGCTCACCGGATCACTCAATCTGTAGGAGCGACGGGCGGTGTGTACAAAGGGCAGGACGTAATCAACGCAGCTGATGACTTGCATTTACTAGAATTCCTCGTTGAAGACGAATAATTGCAATCGTCTATCC
>NW_003204021.1:0-1208 GCF_000006405.1 Perkinsus marinus ATCC 50983
TGAGGAGCAGGAGCAGGTTTGCTCACTCTGCAAAGGATACAGGAAGATTATTGATTTATGCACTTATTTTGTGTGCCACTTTAGCTTAGTGGCAGAGCGTCTGCTTTGTAAGCAGAAGGTCGTCAGTTCAATCCTGGCAAGTGGCTTACAGCACCATAAATTTCTGGTCTGGTACGAGAACCAGGAGCAGGATGGCCCATTCTGTGAACGGGACAGGAAAATTATTGATTCATATACTTAATCCGTGCGTCACTTTAGCTTAGTGGTAGGGCGTCTGCTTCGTAAGCAGAAGGTCGTCAGTTCAATCTTGGCAAGTGGCTTACAGCAGCATTACGCTCTAGTCGGGTATGAGGAGCAGGAGCAGGTTTGCTCACTCCGCAAAGGATACAGGAAGATTATTGATTTATGCAGTTATTTTGTGCGCCACTTTAGCTTAGTGGCAGAGCGTCTGCTTTCTAAGCAGAAGGTCGTCAGTTCAGTCCTGGCAAGTGGCTGATAGCACCATAAATCTCTGGTCTGATACAGGAAGCAGGAGCATGTCAGCTCACTCCGCAAAGGATACAGAAAGATTATCGATTTATGTACTTATTCTGTGTGCCACTTTAGCTTAGTGGCAGAGCGTCTGCTTTGTAAGCAGAAGGTCGTCAGTTCAATCCTGGCAAGTGGCTTATAGCACCATAAATTTTTGATCTGGTACGAGAACCAGGAGCAGGATGGTCCATTCTGTGAACGGGACAGGAAAATTATTGATTCATATACTTAATCTGTGCGCCACTTTAGCTTAGTGGCAGAGCGTCTGCTTGGTAAGCAGTAGGTCGTCAGTTCGATCTTGGCAAGTGGCTTATAACACCATAAATATCTGGTCTGGTACGAGAAGCAGGAGCAGGTTTGCTCACTCCGCAAAGGATACAGGAAGATTAATAATTTATGTATTCATTCTATGTGCCACTTTAGCATAGTGGCAGAGCGTCTGCTTTGTAAGCAGAAGGTCGTCAGTTCGATCTTGGCAAGTGGCTTATAACACCATAAATATCTGGTCTGGTACGAGAAGCAGGAGCAGGTTTGCTCACTCCGCAAAGGATACAGAAAGATTATAGATTTATGTATTTAATCTGAGCGCCACTTTAGCTTAGTGGTAGAGCGTCTGCTTCGTAAGCAGAAGGTCGTCAGTTCAATCCTGGCAAGTGGCTTATAACACCATAAATATC
>NW_003209946.1:0-944 GCF_000006405.1 Perkinsus marinus ATCC 50983
GCTTGGGTTATTGCTCGATACGAGTGATTCTGCTAGCGAGCAAGAATTACTGCACAGCACGTGCGAGCACACGTGAATATCGTAGTTACGGCACGCATGGTCCGAATAATGTGACGGTCAAATTGTGACCCCTATCCTCGCAGGTATCGAGAATGGGAAGGGAAAGCTCATCATGTTCGATGTGTGTTGCTCTACGAGCCTGGCTCCTCCGAGCGGAGGATTGCTCCTGGAGCCATATTACAGATCGAGCCGACAATATGCTCATGTGGTCAATATGCGACTAGAGTTCACGCAGTTTGTGCTCCATTCACGCATGTTTGCTGAAGCGCACAAATAGCACTCTGCTGTAGTGTGAGACTCTGACGATCGCTTCGGCTCTTCATGATTACACATCCAACCAACGAGTGTGTAGTATTCGTCATCTATTGACCATCAAGCCCAACGGACGCTCTGGAAAAAGCAATCTTATCGGTTCGACCAAATTTTCAACCGAACTTGTCGATGTAAGCTTCAAGTCTAAGGCTTGTAAGATGATTAATACAACGACGTTGGGGAGACGATGCGATCATGTGACTTCTGCTCATGTGGCTCGTGACTTTGAATCACACGTGATTTGCATATCAGTCGCTCGCGCATTCATTGTGTTCTGCGAAGAAGGCTAATAAGTCCAACATCCTACCCTAGGAATTTATCCCCCGACTCACGGAGTGCCACTCTGGGAGTGGAGCGCGCGAGAGAAGCCACTGGACTCCAGCATTCCCACTCATCTATGTAGGTAAGTAACTTAGAATGATTATCCAGGATAACTTATCCTTGCACTCTTGGAGTTATTTGTGCCGTCTATCCATTGGGCCTCTTTCAGTAATTGCTCACTTACCTTAAGACGGTAAGAAACTAGAGAAACTAAGGATGGAGCGCTTCACTAAGGGATAAGAAGGGCTAAG
>NW_003203691.1:0-1249 GCF_000006405.1 Perkinsus marinus ATCC 50983
CGCCAGATTCAGAGTCTGGAGTGCTAACCGTTACAGCATAAAACCATACGTATCAAATAACTTGACGCGGCGATTTTTCTCTCCGATAGAATAACTATCATATACCAAGGTTTTACCGGGATTTGAACCCAGATCGCCAGATTCAGAGTCTGGAGTGCTAACCGCTACACCATAAAACCAGCAATTTGTATTTACTTGACGCGGCGATTTTGCTCTCCGATAGAATAACTATCATATACTAAGGTTTTACCGGGATTTGAACCCAGATCGCCAGATTCAGAGTCTGGAGTGCTAACCGTTACACCATAAAACCATCCATTTGTATTTACTTGACGCGGCGCTTTTGCTCTCCACTAGAATAACTATCATATGCTAAGGTTTTACCGGGATTTGAACCCAGATCGCCAGATTCAGAGTCTGGAGTGCTAACCGTTACACCATAAAACCATACGTACCAAATAACTTGACGCGGCGCTTTTGCTCTCCGATATAATAACTATCATATACCAAGATTTTACCGGGATTTGAACCCAGATCGCCAGATTCAGAGTCTGGAGTGCTAACCGTTACACCATAAAACCATCCATTTGAATTTACTTGACGCGGCGATTTTGCTCTCCGATAGAATAGCTATCATACATCAAGGTTTTACCGGGATTTGAACCCAGATCGCCAGATTCAGAGTCTGGAGTGCTAACCGTTACACCATAAAACCATCCATTTGAATTTACATGACGCGGCGATTTTGCTCTCTGATAGAATAGCTATCATACACCAAGGTTTTACCGGGATTTCAACCCAGATCGCCAGATTCAGAGTCTGAAGTGCTAACCGTTACACCATAAAACCACACGTACCAAATGACTTGACGCGGCGCTTTTGCTCTCCGATATAATAACTATCATATACCAAGGTTTTACCGAGATTTGAACCCAGATCGCCAGATTCAGAGTCTGTAGTGCTAACCGTTACACCATAAAACCATCCACTTATATATACTTGACGCAGCTCTTTTGCTCTCTGACATAATAACTATCCTATGCTAAGGTTTTACCGGGATTTGAACCCAGATCGCCAGATTCAGAGTCTGGAGTGCTAACCGTTACACCATAAAACCATCCATTTGAATTTACTTGACGCGGCGATTTTGCTCTCCGATAGAATAACTATCATATACTAAGATTTTACCGGGATTTGAACCCAGATCGCCAGATTCAGAGTCTGGAGTGCTAACCGTTACACCATAAAA
>NW_003209513.1:0-1118 GCF_000006405.1 Perkinsus marinus ATCC 50983
GTAGGGTTTATACATGTCAAGCTTTGACCGCTTCTAACCATGCAATTCACTGAGGTTTCCATACGGAGTACTTCGCGCTGCAATACTTCATGCTTCGTCGTTTTACTGCTGAAGCACTTACATTTACATATGTTATCTTCTTTACTCAATAACACCTGTATTGTAGGCATTACGAACGACTTGGTTATCCTACAATCTACTTTCATCCGTCGGTATTCATGACGTAGTGTTCAATTTTCACCCTCAAGAGTTAATTACTGATCGTGATACTGCTGAGGTACTTGCATCTACACATGCCACTCTTTTCTACATAATAACGCTCCTTTCATGGCATCACCAACTGCATCATCACCCTACCATTCGATACTAACGACGTGGTGACGAACGTCCAACGACTCTGTTGTACCTCCAGATCATCAGCCGATCCGTTTGTGAGGGTTCACTCATTCTTATCACCGACTCTTACTGATGTCGATCATGTGCCGCTTCCAGTCATGCACCATTCTTAGGTATCCGCAAAAACTACTCTTCACTCTCGAGACATTGCCGCTATTCGTGACACAGCCGATGTAATTTATGATCATTTGCTACATAGTGATGCATCTGATTTGGATGATACAACCCACACTGTCACCCAACAATCCTCATTCCGAGTGTGTCATTCGCGGAATCGATATAATCAAACCTCCCATATGCGTGGGTTACAAGTGGCAGTCAACACTTGACAACACAAGACCAATTGGTAATAGAAGAGAGGGTAGTAAAATCCATCGAATTACTCGATTCGAATAATACGTCTGTTTCACCCCGAAGCCGATACTGTTCACTTGCAACCGTTTTTGCGATTGACGATTTTTCTATCTCAATGAAGATATTTAACCTCACTCTCTTGGTCGTATGATTGTGAAATGTTCATCATGTGATTCGGTACTCTCTCGTGAAGTCGCAGTCCATATCTGTGTCTCGGCTACCTGCTAAGGTAGCCGTAGGTAGCCGGCTAAGGTAGCTAAGCTACCGGCTAAGGTCCATTACCTGCTGGACCTTATGGCTTTGGGATACAAGGGATGTTTCAAAGACGATTAGCACCTCAGTAGGAGTATAGCGATTTCAATACCTTT
>NW_003202967.1:0-1399 GCF_000006405.1 Perkinsus marinus ATCC 50983
GATGAGAAGAGTCAGGATGCTCCGATGGTCCTGGAGAATACTGCCCCGGTCCGGTGGGATTGGGACTTGCTCCACCGATGAGTGACTTATGTGAACAGGCCCAGAGGTCAAGAGTCTCAATCCTTTAGATTGATCATTCTCCGTAATCCCGGAGATCCCCCGGAAGAGAGAGTACATTCTTCCCTGGTCTGACGGGGTCGAAGAAGGATTTTCCCGACCTGGAAAGGAGGGGGAGCATCACATTTTGTAAGCCTTCAGGACGATTCGGGAATGGATCTTGCTCGGGTCGGATGGTTAGTGTGGAGTCCACACTGTGGACTTTCCGAAGAACGGTTACCCTGTGGTGATAATGAAAGTTCGACACTGATGCTCTGAGTCAATACAAAGATACTGCAACTCGATATCATCAGATCGATGCGCGTTAGCTCCATTAAGGCTCTCAAGGTGTTAAGGGCCTTAACGCCTTAACTTAAGGCCTCTCTTCGCAACACCGCTAACTTGATATATGTTTTTTTGTAACCAGAAAAAAATTTTACGAATAATATTTTCAAGTAAGCTTTGTTGCCAAAGTTATCGACAACAATCAGGAATGCATCATGTTTTGTTGTCCATGACCAGAAATGAGATGATTTCACTATAATCCAACCTTGAATGGTCAAATCAAAACTGCTTAAAACGAGCAGAAATAGATTGCAGCATGACGGGAGGACTTCTTCGAAGTTCTAGGGGGCATAGTTCCGCTGCAGTCCTGGGTACTAGGAGAAGAATAATGGTTGTCCTTCTCGGACAGTTTGACGATTCTTTTCTCCCGGTGATTCCAGGGGTTCCGCCAGGGAAGAATAACATTCTCCCCTGATTGATAACTTACATCACGGCACATGTTCATACCAATGTTTACATTTTCCATGCAATATAGTTTCCGATCGATGCCAAATAATCTCGGAAGGATACTTCTCCTCAGAGAGAAAGCCTCCGTCCGAGGTCATTCAATGATGCCTTTCATCAACTGTCACTCGCCGCGAAAATCCGAGGGGTGGGCCCTTTGTTCGCACCACCCTGTACGTATCGGAAAAGGCTACCGCCAGCTCCTCATGGTAGGCTTTTCAGGCTCTTCAGGGAAAAAAGGTTAGCGAATAGAAAGTCGTATAGAGTCACTTCAAAGCTAGCAATCGAGGGGGCAGTCGAACCACCGCATCGAGTACCCACCCCGCGATAATCAGGATTTTGCTTATACATCCTCATGCCTCAAGATCCCCAACATGACGATCTGCTTATGGGTAAAGATTCCTTCCATGTGCCTCTAGTTGTGGAACGAGCGAAGCGAGCGGGGCTATATACTGCAACTCGGATCATTTCGGGTGTGCGTGCGTACGAATTATTTCTTGACAACTAGAGAGAA
>NW_003203759.1:0-1431 GCF_000006405.1 Perkinsus marinus ATCC 50983
GACAGTATTCAAAAGCGTCGGCTCGGATGATTTGCGTTGTGTGACGAGATAAAAGCAGTAGAATCGGTCCATTACTTCACGCAACGATAGATCGCTACCTGAAGTGTAGACTTTGCACAGCCACGAGAGTTGTAGTTACTTTCAGGAATCTCCTGCCGGAAGATTGCTCGCAAAAAAAGGGTCATGGCAGCCTCAGTCGAGTGGTCGTGATCTCTCTGGTGCAGACGATGATTGTCGACAAGAAAGTATCGTGCATGGTTGCTTCCTGTGATGTCTTCCACGAGTCTTGTCACCTAAAAATGTCAATTCGTAAGACCGCTGCGCCCATTGTTGAGCATTCAATGATTCTCATTTTATACTACTTCATGTACACAGTTCCTGCTACATAGCTTCATTCCTCTCAACTTCGTGTCATGGTCATATCCACGGCTTTCATTGATGACCATTGGTTTCCTCACGAAACGCTGTGGGCTCGACCTTGTTATTGAATCGATAACCTGCTTGATCCTATGTTGCCAGTTTCGCTGTGTGAGTGATTGCGAAATACAGGTTCGCATCAACGGCTTTGGAAATTAGACTACACTTACTTGAATTATGCATGGTACAAAAGAAGCAATTCGCAGTCGCTTTCGTCCAACTATTCTGGCCATAGTCCGGTTGAAGGTTTCAACAATATTATTCAAGACCTGTCGATAGAGACATATACGACCGAGCGGAACAATATATAGTGTGCGAGATCAGCACGGTTCCCATGATACAAGTCCATCACCTGCCGCCTATTTATTCGTCGGGCGTAATCCGGAAAATATACTTCAATATTAACCAGGATCTGGGAGGCCGTCAAATGCGAGATGATGCCTTCACGCATCACGAAGTCCACGATATGTGCTGGATGGCGATTCCGCATTCTAACTGGCACCTCACTCTCATGATCACCTGATCATGAGATAAATGTACAAGATTTCGCTACCACCAGACTACCATATTGCTCGATTCTGACGTGGTCTCCGGTTCTACTAACTTTGTATTTACGCTTGCAGGAGACATGCCCTACGCAGCGTTATTGTGCCACTCCTCTATTGTCGTTTTTGAACTCATTGATATACAAGTCATTGAATTGCATCCTCATCATTGCATCGTCGTAAACGCTCAAGTTTTGCCGCGGTTGAAATCTATCGAACGAGCGGATCTCGATCCACTGGAGTCTCGGGGGCATTTTATGACTTCCAATCGCCTGCATTACATATATGAAAGTAAGTTTTGATCACGTCAAGCCTTTGTGGAGTGACTCCACAAAGGCTTCACTGTGTCCCAACTTAGGATTCCCAAGTAATATTGATATAAACTCATCTTCAACTCATGCGTTAGCATCCAGAAACACAGAAGTTCTAAAGACTAGAACATGAATTAGACTTGGTCGTGGTAACTGAA
>NW_003213679.1:0-1630 GCF_000006405.1 Perkinsus marinus ATCC 50983
ACTCAAGACAATGGTACTGAAGAAAGAGCGGATGAAGACCTTCGAGGGGAACAACAGAAAGGAAGAGTTGCTAGAAGTGAAAATGAGTGTGATCATGAACGGAGATTCCTCTCGAGGATTGAAGGATCGAAATCCTCGTTCGGCCGTTCACGGAGGGGGAGGAAATGATGTAAAGCACAAGCTCGACAAGCGTCCAAAGAACGACGCTAGAAGCGTGTTGCAATGTTGGGAAGTTGTAAGTGCGCAAGATTCGCACAAAACATGTCATGTAATGTGCTGTTGTAAGTGAGCAAGATGCCATCTTGCTTTTTTTGGCTGGAATTATAAGCCTAAGTTCAAGTCACATACAATGGCTGGGTCTATTCTATTCACACCCGATTGTGGGGACACTGGTCAACTCCTTCTCCAACGTCAATTAGTAGTACAGTGGTTGGGGTGTCTGTCAGGGTTAGCTGTTGGCAGCAGCCTGTTGCTGTGAAACAGCTCCCTGTCGCTCTCGACTAGTCGTATATCAGTGGTTGAACTTGCTCCCTTACAGAACCTTCACGCGCCGGTAGCACAGTGTTGGCCTTCCGCTCACCAGAATCGCTGGTTCGATACTCGGTGGCGGCATTTCTCTTGCATTTCGCACACAGCTTCATTGAAATACTTCCCAGGTTTGCCCTCTGGAGATGAAGTTTCGAACTTCTAGTGGCCGGCCGGAGGCGCGTATCATAGACCATCAAAACACAACGTCCTTGGCATTTGTTGGCGTTCGATTCGTTTAGTGAACTTAAGGGCATTTCGTGGCGCGTGAGGGCATCATTCAAGTGCTCCTGGCGAGTTCCTCTAAATGTTGTATGGATCAAGAAGTACAGATTACCATGGGAATCCCAGGGAATCAATATATATGTGAACTAACCATGCTAATATCCAAATTGGAGGAACTCCCGGCTATAAGTGCGAAAAACGGCATATGTTTTTAGTCATACAGTGCTGCGGTTTCAGAATCAGTTCATCTATAATCTTCATGGAGATGTATTGTGCCACTTTGGACCTCTTCCGTATCTTACCATCTCCAGCCTAGGATACCTCTCGTTCGTCTCTTCAATTTCATCTCAATTCTCGCGACGTGCCTCCATCGGGCCTGTTTCGTATCTTACCAACAACGACCTCTTGAGCGTATTTTCAGACCGCCCTGTCATTATTATAAATGCAGGAATATGTCAGCCCATGTAGATTATCGACTCAGGAATCCTATAGTGTTATATAATGTAGTTAAGTCATATTACATGCCCAAATTTGTTCACTTAAAAGTGTCGGGGTCGGCGGCCTCAGCTGCCACTTAGTAGGTTAACCGTAGTAAGGAGCTGTTGGAGAGTAGTGAGGGGTTTCGTATCGTTATTCTTCGAGTGTTAGCATGTTGATAGTAGTATTAATAATAATGAATTGGGGATCAACTTGGTTGGAAATTCCTCATACGGGCTGGTAGGTCGAATCGCTTATACCCCTCCCTTCTTGTCTATGCTGTTATGCAAACCCTACTATGAATTTGCCGATCGAAATCCTGTATTAAGATGTTGTGGAAACTTGTTAATCGAGCTTTGTATAGAAACGGATGTGTTTCGATTATGTAGTAGTTGGGTATGGA
>NW_003211896.1:0-1223 GCF_000006405.1 Perkinsus marinus ATCC 50983
ACCGATATCATAACCCCAACCATCACCACCGATGATCCAGTTAGAGATCTTAGGAATCAAATCGGACACATCAAGAATCTCCTGAATAGCAGGATCCTTACTGGCCTCAGCCTTGAGAAGAGGCGGGAGAGACTTGGAAAGAGCGGCGCACACAGAAGGATTCCTGAAGTTCTCAACCCACTCGTTCAACTGAGTGTACAACTCAGGCGAGAGCGGACTATCCTTTCCTTCGAGAAGAAGTTCCTGTACACGAGCCTTGAGCGCCTTACGACGGACAGAGGTGGTCACAGCCATACCCATACCATATTCTGCAGCGTCTTCGAAAAGACTGTTTGCCCAGGCGGGACCAGTCCCATCGTATCTCGTAGTGAAAGGAGTGGGACCGTAAGGAGCACCCCAGATACTGGAGCAACCGGTAGCATTAGCAATCACCATGCGGTCACCGAACATTTGAGTGAGAAGGCGAACATAGGGAGTTTCACCACAGCCAGCACAAGCACCATGGAACTCTAATAAAGGCTGGTAGAACTGACTTCCCTTAAGGGTGGTTTTATCAAACCTTGAAGATCGATCGGGGAGACTTACAGCATACTCCCAGTTTGGCTTTTCGATATCCTCGAAATCAGCCAAATGCTCCATTCTTAAAGCATCATAGGGGCATGCGTTAACACAGGTCTCACAACCAGTGCAATCCAAGGGCGAGACCTGGATCCTGTAGTGAAGACCGGCAACCTCGGCACCACCCTTGGCTTTACGACTATCAAAGGTACTCGGCTTGGCATCATCCTCAGCTTGGGACAACAAGAAGGGTCTGATGCAAGCGTGAGGGCACGACATAGAGCAAATATTGCATTGAGTGCACTTGTCCATATCAACGATGGGGATCATCAAGGCAACGCCACGCTTCTCGACCTTGGCGGTTCCAAGAGGAACCTTACCACCGACAAGTTCGTCGTTGGCAAAAGCACTAACGGGAATATCATCCCCGCGTTGCAGAGCAACTGGAGCCTGGATATTCTCAGTGAAACTTGGTTTATTAATAGCACTCTTCTCCTTAGCCAAGTTACCAAGAGCGTCATGGTAGTTTTGCTCAAAGCGGAGCATACTATCCGAAAGATTCTTCCAGTCAGCAGGAACCTTGATCTCAGTGATCGCATCAAGAGCCTCATCTATCATCTCGTAGTTCTTTTGGACAACAGCTTCTCCACGATGACCATAGCTCT
>NW_003216208.1:0-996 GCF_000006405.1 Perkinsus marinus ATCC 50983
ACTCGGGTAGTGGTAGTGAATTACGAACTCTTCTTCTTTTTCTTATCATCATTCTTTTTGAGCTTACTAAACACACCAACTCCTCTTTTAAATATCCCTCCTCCTCCTCCTCCTCCTCTTTTATCCTTTTCCTTATCCTTACCACCCAGCCTTTTACGAGGTAAGACAACCTAGTGTAATGATGGCTTCTACTATGATGTGTCTTATTATTACCTCCTCTCCTCCCTCCTTCTCTATAACCACTGCTGGAAGGATAGTAGGTCGAGGGGAAGGTAGAGGTGGTGGTGAGTCCTTAGGGTGACCCTGAACAGTAGCATCATAATCATCAACAGCAGCAGCAGCAGCAGCAGCAGTAGCAGTCTACTATTAGTCCATATACTTACCTTCGGGAGAATGTATTGATCGTCATTATCATGATCATCATCATTATTATTAACACGTACAGAGGCATAGAGAGGCTGCTGATAATGATACAGTCGATATGACTACTTAAAGCCCACTACTATTACTTCTTCTGTTGTAGGGTTCGTTGGAGACTCGAACTTATCTTTTTCTTCTTCTCCTCCCCCTTCTTCTCCTTTCTCGTTGTAAAGATGGTGTATACTGCTGCTGCTGTTCCTCCTTCTACTGTTACTCATGCTGCTGATTATTGTGTCGAGGTGGTCATAAGGGGATGATTCTCCCAGGGATAATGAGTTCTGGGCCTGGACAAGAAGAACAGGGGCAAGAGCAACAACAATGTTCATCATCATCCTTATTATTATTACTCTTAATACATATGTCCCACTACTACCAGTAGTAGTTGTAATACCATCATAATCCATAATCATACCAAGGTTAGTTGGATCATAGAGTACATCGATTCTACCCTTAGTAAGGAATATAGGAGTGTAATAAAATGGAGAAGCAGCATGAGATAGATGTATTCTTTCTTCCGGTATAGTGATAATCGCTCCACCACTTTGATATACATTAATACTACTCGACGACGACCAC
>NW_003202746.1:0-2197 GCF_000006405.1 Perkinsus marinus ATCC 50983
TCATTGGTGTACTCACTCCTATCTGCTGCTGCTCTGCAGAGCTTGAATCCTAGAAAAGCAAACAGCATTTCCGCTCGCACCATGGAGAATATCGACCCACGTTCCGCCCATGCTGCCTCTATCTGATCCAAGCGAGCCTTCGTTTGCTCACAGGTCAACTCGATGCTTTTCAACCGTTCGAGCTCTCCGATAAAATCCTGTTGCGAGGTACTTGTACGCAGAGCCTCGATTTCAACACCTATTATAACGTGTCTCCAAAACTAAACCAACCTATTATAACGTGTCGACTAACCTAGAGCTTTCATACGCAGATGTAACCCTTCTTGAGCCGACTTGAATTCAGATCGAAGCTCCTCACTGCTAGCCGCTACCGTCCTTGCGATGGAGGCCTCCAACTTCGCTGATTCCTCAGCTATCGCCCCAGCGACGATCTCCTATCAGAACAGAATCTAGTGACACCCCACAAGACTTACGACTACACGAGTGGTTGTTTCGAATCCCTCCTTGAGTTCATCTCGTGTCTCTCCCAATCTTTGGTCGATGAAATCCCGCGACTCGTTCACCGCGTCAATGACTTGGGACGTGGAAATGTCAGTAGACGCTTGACTCAGGCCTGAGTGTCTCTGATACACTCTTGTCGGATGCAATTGTGTTAGCGCTAAGAGCAGTGTCGCAAAGTCAGGTATTCGGAAATATAAGTCCCCCCGAACGAAACTACCTACAGTCTTGTGCTAGGCAAACAACACTCCAGTCTAATAGATTTCCCAAGCTACTCTCACACGAGGTGCGCTGAAGCGACAAGACTAAATTGGGGCGGTCAACGATCAAATCATGCCGAGTGCCAATAAGTAAGCTAATCGGTTGGTACCTTACTTATATCCTGCCCTTTCTCGCTGGATTCAGCAGGCACGCCTTCAAAACTCACGCGCATCTCTCTGCATGCTGACATCTGAGCATGTTGACACCATGATCGGCTGGTCACCGCTCAACGACTCTCGAATTGCCACCCTCATTCAAGCTCCGCCTACCTGCGTTCCTATATCGAGCATCATCGGACCACTCTCACCCGATACTTCATTGACGTTCATCGTCATCGAATCATTAGTTTTCTGCGTTAAACCCGGTACCTGCACCGTAGCCTTCCACAGCCCTTTCCTCGCGAAGAAGCCACCTCCGACAGCAACCTCAGACCAGGTTTCCTCTCGTGCCTCGGCGACGGAGGGAGAGTCGGCGGTATAGTTTCAGTAACGCTTGGGGTAGGCTCAGCTGAAACATGAGCTGACTGTTCTAATAGCAGTAGACATGCTATACCCTCCAATGACAAAGTAGGGCCGGGATTGGTCGATGCGAGCTGTGTCGACTCTATTGCTTGCGACTGTGATATGCCCATCAGATGCCCTATTGTTAAGCGTCGTTTCGGCGGCGGGTCAGCGACGGTCGATGCCCCCTACAGGAATATTGTTCATCATGACCCCCTAGTCTTTTCCACATCCTGCCCTTATGACCCACCTCATTCTTCTGCGTAAGACTGGTCAATCGACATGCTTTCAGTGTTGAGGAGGCCACCGAGCCTCGATCTCCTCCTGTCTGTTGTTGCTGCCACACCCCTCCACCATTCAGCTGAGAAAGACTGCCCAAGGAACTCTGGCTCGTCCTGAGAGATGACTGAATCGCCTCCTATTGAAATCAATGAACTCACCGTCGAGCCACTCCGCCTTGTAGCGCTAGAGAGCCGCCATAGCGTCTGATAGTGTCACGTAGGCCCTGTCCACGCTGGGGCTCTCGACCTTGACTCAAGGAAGGAATGCGGTTGCCTCCAAAACCCGTGAACATTATCGTGCAACTTATGGAAAGGTTCTCAGCGATGTTCGTTGACTTATGCTTCCACACTGTTATTGACCGGACTACGGAACACAACAGCCGGTGCGAGAGATGAGGTTATGCATGCGTACTGAATGCACAGTGAATTGTTGAATAGTCACGATGGCTACGACCAATGGTAACAGGTCAAGGCGTTATTATCGCTATCATCAGTAGCCGAAGAAAGGAGCGATTCTAGCCACGATGATAGCAACAGTAATGCTCGTCAGAGAGCCTTCGTCGAAAATCCACTCGAGTTAGCCGATGCTGAGCTCGATTGCTTTACCTGAAGATAAGTAACAGAGTAAGCAGGGGGGGAACTCACAGTCTCGATCTC
>NW_003202746.1:2297-3967 GCF_000006405.1 Perkinsus marinus ATCC 50983
TCGGATTTGCCCCTGCTATGGCCGTCGCGGTAGGATGCAGCGAAGGAGTGGTATGACTATTCTGAGTTCCCGTGTAGGTTCGGCATCATATTGAGGCGGTCCTTGGCGAGAAGGTGATCGAATGCCGAGTGGGAAATGGCAACTTTATGCACGGTAGGCTTGAGGGGTGAATGCGGCTTTTAGCACCATCCTAGCGAGAGGTATCCATCATATATTTGAGGCTCGCTATGGGTGTCCATCCTCACACAGTTTAACTACTCTTTGACGTCCTCAATCGTGATGCATTCCAAATTAGTGTTCCGTCAACTGTATAGAGGATCAGTAGCTACAGTCCAATGATAATGAAATAGGATTGATGGGAGTTTAGTGGAGGGTAGACAAATTATCATACAGCCGAAGTGGAGCAATTGTTGGAGAGGATGGTTCGGCCGTATAATTCGAATCGTATTCGGCAGCTTTATAGGGGCTATTATCATCGAATTGCTTCACGCCGAACTAGGCGTCACCATTCATCCTACATATACCCATACCTGCATCATTTAAATGTCCTTTTGTCAGTTTGTTTACCCACCCAAGCTGCGGCGCGTAACTGTCTGCAGTTGTCGGGCAGTGTGTTATTCGAGGGCACCATGATCGGAATAGTTCCTTGCACTAGCCCGGTAGTATAGGGTGTTGGGAGCTGGGTGTGGAATCTCAGCTTTTCCTTATGGAATTGGATCTGAATCTTCTTTCAGCTCATCAATTCTGAGGCGGATGAAGATACGAATGATGTCGGATATGCATTGCCGACTTCGAAAGAAGATACCTCGAGCAGGTCTCGTCTAACTGCCACCCTCGCGCCTCAGGTGGAGGGGTTGTTTGCTCCTGTATGGCAGATGATGGATTGGCTCTTCGATGTGTAGTAGTTATTAAGTCGATCTTTTTACTATTGGCAACGTACTGGAATCACTCATAGCACCGTAATTATTGAAGTTATACTGAGCTTGAGTTGGCGGTTCAGTACGGCAGGAGATGTATGAGATCTTCAGAGTGTTGGTTGTGGAAGGATATGGATAAGGTTAGTATCGAGAAGTTCTTCGGGTAGATGCTCTTACGAAGGGGTTCTAGTGTATTGTTGTATTTGCTCTGTAACAGACGTAAGAGTAGTAGAATGATGGTAAGAAGAAGTGATATTGGTAACGGTCGTGGTCCGATATAAACGACGTGTGCCTCGGAAGTTAGCGTTCTGGTTTGCGTCGTGAGATATGTCCCCAGCGGAGCTAGCAGCAAAACGACAGCGATTGGAATCGGAGAAAGTGAAGTCTCTGGTTGATCTAGACAGTACTAAGAGTCCGAATGACAAGAGGCAGTATCGAATAGTTAAGCTTGATAATGGAATAGAGGGGGTAATGAGAGGGGCCGTTGGGGGATATCCTTTAGTCACTCGCAATCGGGTGAAGCAGTTTTCTTTGGTGTATTGTTGTTGTGGTATATGCTGGCTTCCTCGGGTAAGGTATTAGGTACCTCTATACAATGAATAGTGAGTCATTAGTAATTACTAATACAATTAATGAGAAATTGTAAAAACTAGAAAACTAAATTAGTTGAAAAATAAAACCTCTGTGTTTTCAAGTCCCGTGATTAAGCTGGGTTTCGGCATATTATGCAGTACTCAATGCAGTCGTTTGAGT
>NW_003214278.1:0-1173 GCF_000006405.1 Perkinsus marinus ATCC 50983
GGTAGAATTTCCTGGGGGTATTCCGATGCTTGCCACCCCGGCTGATTATGTGCGCAAGAACCTCAGTTGCGACTCGTCCCTAATGGACTAGCAGTAGAATGCTCGTCGAGACTAGCTGATACGAGAACCTTAGCTGCGACTCATTCCTGAGGGACTAACAGTATTTCTCGTCCCTACGAGGACCTCAGCTGCGACTCGTCTCCGAAAGACTAGCCTTGTTTTTCGTCCGTATGAGAACCTAAGCTGCGACTCGTCGCTAATGGACTAGCATCGTTTCTCATTCCTACGAGAACCTCAGCTGCGACTCGTCCCTCATGGACTAGCAGTAGAATGCTCGTCGGAACTAACTGCCACGAGAACCTCAGCTGCGACTCGTTTCTAAGGGACTAGCAGTAGAGTGTTTCTCGTCCCTATGAGAACCTCAGCCTCGACTGGTCTCTAAGGGACTAGCAAAAGAGTGTTTCTCGTCCCTATGAGAGCCTCAACTGCGACTCGTCCTTAATGGACTAACAGTATATATCGTCTCTATGAGAACCTCAGCTGCGACTCGTCCCTAATGGACTAGCAGTATAACGCTCGTCGGGACTAGCTGATATACGAGAATCTCGGCTGCGACTCGTTCCTAAGGGACTACCAGTATTTCTCGTCCCTATGAGGACCTCAGCTGCCACTCGTCTCCGAAAGACTCGCAGAATCTAAGCTGCGACTCGTCTCTAATGGACTAGCATCGTTTCTCGTTCCTACGAGAGCCTCAGCTGCGACTCGTCCCTAATGGACTAACAGTTGCCTGTTCCTCGTCCTTATAAGAAGTTAGCTCACTGTAAAAAATGGCGTTCGGTTAGGTCTTGGAGAGTTGTCATAAGGATTTGTGGTAGAATTTCTCGGGGTTTTCCGATGCTTGCGACCCCGCTGATTATGTGCGCAAGAACCTCAGCTGCGATTCGTCCCTAATAGACTAGCAGTAGAATGCTCGCCGCGACTAGCTGCTACGGAGACCTCAGCGGCCACTCGTCCCTAATGGACTGACAGTATTTCTCGTCTCTATGAGAACCTCAGCTGCCACTCGTCTTTGAAGACTTGCATTGTTTTCGTCCCCATAAAACCTAAGCTGCACTCGTCTCTATGGACTAGCATCGTTTCTCGTCCCTATCAAACCTCAGCTGCGACTCGTCC
>NW_003203982.1:0-1108 GCF_000006405.1 Perkinsus marinus ATCC 50983
GGGTATTTTATCTGTGAGACCATGACTTCTCTGAGCATGGAGTTACGAATACATTCCCTACACTTCCAGCACATGGATGTCCTACGACCGGAAAAGCATGAACTAGCTTCCCTATGCCTCACCGGGATTTGTATCACCCTCTGGGAGTGGCATGCAAGGTAAGGGCTGGTTGTTCCAATTCTGAGTCAAACCCAGAGCTGTCTGGCTGACTCTCGCTAGACGCTGCCAACGATAACTCACTGGCAATGGCACTGCAGAAGACATCGCGGACAACACGGAAGTCACCGCAGCTCCAGCGATCTGTTTGGCCATGGTGGCCGAAGTCGCCGATATCAAGTGAGACGCTTGGCGCTGAGCTATGTCAAAACCTTGAAAGTCTTTGATGAGAGAATCGAGTTCATCAAACAGAGGCGACTTCTTCGGGCTGGCACTTATACCACCAGGACTGAATGAGACACGCAGTATATCACTTGCTTCGAAGTCTACCTACAAGTAACGTCTGATTGATTGGTCGAGCGATGTAACGGTTTCTCCATCTCCAGCGCCGAGATCACAGTGGGGTGCATGATTAACACGCTGATACACTCTGTTGGCTGCACTTTGCGCCATCATATTCATCGTCTCGTTCAGCGCTTGTTCATCAAAAAGAAGTGAGAGAGCATCAAGCATCTTGTCGTGAAGGAGATGCTCAATTCTGATTGCTTGAGCAAATCCCCAGAGGAGAAGACGTAATAGAATGCGGCCGGTCATATCCAAATCAGCGGAATCAGTTCGACAAAGTCTAATTCAAACGGTTTGAATCAAACCAGTTCTCCGCAAACCACACGGCATCGAATAGTCAGATGGAAGGGGCATTGATCATTCAGTGTCTAATGCTCATATACTCGTGAGGGGCGAGGAATGACGACTACAGAGCAGATCGTTGATATTTTCGAACACGAGCGGACATTTATATTATACTCATGTACTCACTTGTTACGTGACCGGCGGCACCAGTGGCAACATCCGCTACGTTGCAGGATATCGGGAGATCGGTAAGAAGGGTGATGAGTGACCCAGCAAGACCTGAGTGTCAAGATCACGTCGCTCTGTAATGGAGGGATAAATG
>NW_003201783.1:0-1239 GCF_000006405.1 Perkinsus marinus ATCC 50983
GGCCTTTGAGGGTAGGGACATTAGTTTGCACCACGTAGGAGAGTCGTACTGCGTTACTACAGTAGGATGCGTTATCCTAATAGCGAATATATCTGGTATGGCCTCCTCCCCCTCGGGAACGTCATCGATGGTAATGGCGGCATTGCATACTGTACGTTGCTGGCCTTTGTCACCGGATTTGACGTCTTTGATAGATTGATGGTCATCGTCAGCAGATGGTTGGCTGCTTCGCCTCTCATTCCGTCTAGCTTGTCTCCCCGACTTCGACTGCTGACGGAATGTTGGAGCGCTCCTGCATGCCGCGGCGAAGTGGCCTTCTTTGTTGCACCTGGCGCAGACCTTGTTAGTTGCTGGACAAGGCGTGCCACCACCATGCGCCCTAGCGCATCTCGAACAGGTTCCTGTTGCCAGATTAGGTAGCTTCAGTAGACAGTGCCTCACCCCTCGGCAACTCGGATCTTTACAGCCCCTTGCGCATCCAGGTTCCCCACTCGGTAGCTGGCCCGCGTTGATGCCGTTGAGGTATATTTCATCGAGCTCTATGACAGGTGGGGGGAGCTTGGGGGAGGATCGAGTCCCGGAGTTGACAGGTTTGGCTGGTGTTGTCTTAGAGGACGTCGACTGTGCATAGCTCATGGATGTGTTAGTAAGGTCAGTACTTCGCTTGCGGTCTACCACCTCCTCGACTATCTTCTCCATGAAGTTTTTGAGATTCAATCGACCATGTTGCAGTAGTTTCCCTTGGAGCTCTCGATCAGAGAGCCCGCAACGGAGTTTGGCTTTCACCTCTCTCTCGGGTCTTTCGAGCCCCGCTAGGCGAAGCTCAGTGACCATAACCATAACCCTGGTGATATAATCTTCTACTCCTTCTTCTCGATGTTGTTGGAGATTATTCCAGGACTGTAGAATACTCTCAGATGTTGCTTGGCCACTGAACGCGGATAGTAGTCTAGCCCATATCTCCGACACGGCCGAGTTGTAATCTATTAGACAGTTCACTGGCCACTCCTCGCTGACATCCACCGACTGTTGTGCCGAATGAGTCGTATATCGAAGTAGATAATGATAGAGAACAACCGAGGACATTCTTCCGCAGTTCTTCATCACCTCCCTCTGGAATGACATACCAGTTCTATCATCTGCTATGCCCTTGAAAGGCCCTCCTTCAGGTGCCTTCAACAACTTCACGGCTTTAAGCGCGTCAGTCAGCTGGTGATCAGACACTGGACTTGAGCAGGG
>NW_003215602.1:0-5198 GCF_000006405.1 Perkinsus marinus ATCC 50983
TCGAGGTGAACTCAAGTCCGAGCATGAACTTAGACACTCTGCTGGATGAGAGGATCAAAGTTGCACTGATAAGGTACGGGACAAGCATCTTCGGCATCCGCTGGTCTATACCACGCGGCAAACTCATCGTATGGACTTATAATAGCATTCTCTCGTTACTTCAAAACGGAACTGTCTCAGTTCTGGAAGCATTCAATGTTGTCACGCAACAGAGGGGATTCGGAGTTTTGCCGAGTATATGGCTACGATTAAAAGTGTGATTCACGATGTCAATTCCATCGTTTCAAAGTTGATGCAAGACTTGCACTGCAACCCGATTGAACACATACCCAACTTGCGCATGCGTGCATTCACTCTCAGAGACACAATCGGTGTAGTGGATCCCATCCCGTTCGATCGAAGAGCAGTGATGGAGGTCCTATCACGGAGACTCAAGCCGCCTACTAGAGAGGGAATTTGTGCCACCAAGCCGAGCCGACGCCCGCTTGGCATGAGCGTGGGCTTCCACCACTCAGTCACAACTCGGCAAAGGTTCCTTCATGGTAGATGACCACCGAGCAAATAAATTCTGATCTACATGAAATACTCTGCGGAAAGTCCCTGCAAAAAGAGCGGGACGAATGCTTCATTGAAACGGCGTGTATGTAACTTTGAAGTCCGGATTAGGTTGCGATGACTGTTTGCAGATAACTTTGAGCGAATAGCACCAGGAGAGCTGTGGGAGAGAGTACAGTCCATGAAAAATAAGATGTTCATGCCTCCTGATAATTCACCATAGTTTCCTGTTGCGAAACACCGACATGTGTTCCTCTGAAGTTACAACATGTATGAAATGATGATTGAGCCCAACCTGCTACACTCATTTCCAAAATGCGAACTATGCTATTGCAAGTCCGGCCTCGAGAGAGGCACTTTTGTGTTGCGGGAATTGCTCAAGTCAGATTTCCGCCACGACCCCAGTGATCGTACAAACTCCATGACACTGAAATTTATTCCTCCTGGGAAAATTCTAAGCCCACCGATGGGAAAAACTGTGCTTCGCTCACGCCAAGCTTCAGTACTCAAAGTGGCTGTTATCACTATCCGTTATCGTCAAGATGCTCTCTTCCAAACTCACTTTGGAATGCAGCCGTTCGTCCGCAACAGAACCAGAACGCAGCTCCTCGTCCGCGGCAGAACCGGAACGCGGCCCTCCGTCGACAGCAGAACCGGAACGCGGCCCTCCGTCGACAGCAGAACCGGAACGCGGCCCTCCGTCGACAGCAGAACCGGAACGCGGCCCTCCGTCGACAGCAGAACCGGAACGCGGCCCTCCGTCGACAGCAGAACAAGGGAATGCAGCCGCTGCAGCCTGGTTCTGCTGTGCAGCCTCTGGTCCGCAGCAGGACCAGAATCGTCGTTGTTCTCAGTGGTGGCGAACTAAGTCGAGCTGTTGCGAATTACGACTATGTTCATTTCAATACAGTTTTCTGGTGAAGTGCCGCTCACAAAATCGTGTGTGTTATGATTTTGTCACTGTTGGAGGAATATATCTTCGCCTTCCTCATCTGAGCTCAGGAGTTTACCCACGTACATATGAACTAGGGTAGAAGTATGTATGTGCGTTTCAAGTTCACGGCGTCGCCGGCTTGGCTAGACTTGATGTCGATATGCTAACCCTTTGATGGGCTCTTTGTTGCGTTATTCAGTTTGCCAGAACGAACAGCAGGAGCAGACCAGACCACTCCTCACCGTGGGGCTGTGTCCAACGACCGACACACTAGCGCTGACCAGGAGTTTCATCTGCAGGTCTCGGGAACTCAATGACCTAGCTGGTCCTCACTGCTCACACGTGCAGACCTTTCTCGGCTTCAGATTCAGTTGACTGTTATCACCGACACATGCAGTTGACTATATACATGTTTCCCTACACTTGAACCGCGTAACGAGGACAACCCGAGACTAACCCGTAAACTGTTCGGGCACGAGGGGAAACTCAACACTACATGTAGATGATGTTAACAAAAAAAATAATCATTTCTAGTGGAGTGTTTTCGTTCGAGGCATGCCGCGGTAACTCTGGACTGTCGCAGGGGCGTCAACTGGGTGCTCGATGTGGGCGTAGTTATTCTTAAGTGGATGAGGGAAAGTCTTGTCACCTCTTCCTGATATGTGCCGTATATTCACATCTAAAACAAGAGGCGATTCACTTCGCTCCGCTCGAGATGATAACATTAGATGAAATCTATGGCTTTTCCCACGGGCAGATTTACGTCACGACTCACTTTCACGGTTACGTTTGATAAGTTCAACGTGGAATATTTTCGCCACAATTCCAGAAAGGCAGTTCAGCACCAACCGTAAACTACTTACATCACCGAACGGAATATAATCTCTAATATTTCGAACGATCGGCATCAAGAGGAAGTTACCAGCTCCTGAGTGAACGATTATATCGGCCAGAATTTCCCGATGGCATTGCCTCCAGTCCCCTTCACTGCATAGCAATACCGTCACTCGCCCATCTTCGAGCGTTTCAGTCAGTTGTAGTACCTAAATAGAGTGAGTGTTTTTGAGAATAATTTCATCAAAGGTAAAACGCCACACTGAACTCAGCGAACTCAGACCAATTGCCTCCCCAAGGGCGCTTGTGAACTCTGTGCGAAGAATGCTAACACCGACAATGACAAATACAATCACGAGAATGACAGTAACACAGCGAAATTCAACAATAGAACTGACAAGAGAAATCCAAATTCGATGAATTTACGGTAAGCAGCCACCACCGCCAATTTGAAGTTGCAAACTGCCGCCTCGATCACCTGTTGTATGCCTTGCTTCGTAGCAGTGCCATTCCACTCCTCGTCGTACACTACTGCACGACCCTTCCCCCCCAACCATTCGTTATGTTCATAATCAATGCCAACAGCCTCTAATGATGCTCTCAATGGTTTCGAACAGAACTGTGGGAACCTGGCCTAGATGATATTTTTTAATACTAACGCTGAATACCACACCTCTTTGAATAGGGGCTTTGCCGCACATCGACTACCCGTAGCACTCCAAAGTGTTTAAGAGTCTCTATGAGGTTCTCAATAGACCGGTTGCTGTGGCCGATGGTATACAACCTCTTGCCTCGTTTCATTAAGGGACTGCCACCGTTACACTACTTCTTCAAACGCAAAAATCAATTGTGTTATTGTCGGAAACACTGTTGCGCGATAATAGGATATTCGTACAGTTAAAGGGAAAGGACGAAGCAGAGCCATTCGTGTTTACACCAAGTGCAATCTCAGCAGACGTGCTACTGAGGAGTATTCATCTCCACCCTAGGAGAATAGCAATGCCAACGTTCTTTCCAAACGCAGACAACTGAATGGCTCCGATCTACGGAGAAATGTCAACGTACTAGTAGAAACCGAAGAGGGATAGTAAGAGTAT
Source organism: Perkinsus marinus ATCC 50983 (assembly GCF_000006405.1). NCBI lineage: Eukaryota > Perkinsozoa > Perkinsida > Perkinsidae > Perkinsus > Perkinsus marinus. The sequence goes on from NW_003215602.1 coordinate 3,421, forward strand.
ACAACAATAGAACAGTGTTTATGCAATGGGGACGTTGTTAGTCAAACCACAGAGTAGTAAAGTCAAACGCATAAGAATAGTCTGATGATCGCTGGACGCAAGGAACTACAAGGTATTTGACAGTCCTGCAGGAAGAGGACAGTTATAATGACGACGTCAAATGAAGTGTACAAGTCAACGATAGTAGTAAATGCTCGGTGTCGACGAAATGGTTATCGGCATTGCCAAACGCCTAAGCTCAGGAGAAGCGCGTGGCTTCTCAACGAACTCGGGCGAGTTAGGGACTTCAAATTTGTTCCGACACAGCGGACAGGAAGTGCCCCGCAGTCTCTGAGATCTCACAGTGAGCCATTCTTCAAGGCACTCTCGGTGAAAAGAGTGACCACAACGTAGCACGAAGTCTGGACCGTGTTCTAGGCAAATACAGCAGGGCTCGAGAGAAGACTCTTGACAAGGTTTGCCGTTTTGTCCGAGCAATATGTCGATCTTATGCCCGATAGACATATCACTCTTAGTTTCACGACGGACCATCTCGGGCGTGCGCGCAGTTGTTCTGGTGCGGAAGAATAACATTAGAATTTGACCAGTAGCGAAAAGGTAAATGCTGAAATGACGAGACTACCCAAGCTAAAGAGAACGACAATTCGTATATCGTTGAAACGTGCGAGCGGAAACACTCATTTATTCGCATCATGCAACCACTGCTCAGCGAGATATTCTAAGCCGTCCTGAGACGATACTGTATTGAATTTCCTGCGAGGTTTTTTCGTCCATCTTGGTCGAGGCAACTTCGCTCCGAGAATCAGATGAGGGTGCACCAACGGTCCCTGAAAAAGGAAAATGTCTGCAAATCTCAGGAGGGACAGATAACACAAAATGCTAGCACGCACACTCACATCAGCGGAATGAATATCCAATCGCCGAGTCATACGGTGTTCGATCAACATCAACACATAAGCATCTTCTGCTGACAGCAGAACAGCTGCGGTCGCCAACGGACGGAAATCCCAATTGATATCTTCTCGCTGCAAAAAATGCACAAGTCAGACCCGACCACACATAGCGACTCTCACCCGTATCCTAGCTTCACCCGGAGCCAACATCATCTTCTTGCTATCTTCCCTATCAACATAGTTATATAGGAGGGCACGAGAGCTCATCAGACCACCGTGGAGTTCTACTTCATACGATAAACTAGCCGGTGCTGAGCTAACACCACGGACTGCCGCCTCGTGTTCGCGCGACTTCGCAATGGCTTCCGCTGAGATAAAGTAGCTGTATTAGGGGCATTCGTTCGAGCGATTTCGTTCCCTAGTGCAAAAACATTCGCATCTCATCACGAAAAAACCAGACGAAACAGTGTTCCACGTCACAATTCCAACGACCTCGTGGCGCAATGGAAGCGCGTCGGTTTCCGGAGCCGAAGGTTGCGGGTTCAAGTCCCGCCGGGGTTAATTTTCTCACATATATCTCCTTCACTCAACATCATCTCCGCCACCTCAGCCGGATCCGTTATTCCATTCTCCTTCCATCTCTCCACTTTCCGTATTCGCCGTTGACGCAGATCAACTACATTCGTGTACCTCACAAACAACCGCTAGTAGCCCATGAAATTACTAATATATAAATAATAATAACTAACACTGCTTCCCCTCACTTTATTTTCCGCATCTCAGCAACGTCTCTGTCCGCTGCCCAGTTGGATGCTCTCAACTCATCATTCGCAAACGCTCGAACTTCTTCACCATCATTCCAGTCGAGCTGCTCCTCATCGTCAT
>NW_003215602.1:5298-13063 GCF_000006405.1 Perkinsus marinus ATCC 50983
AAGCTCCGAGGGACATGCCGAGCCCACACACCAAGAAGCGTCAAGAGCTACTGAGAGTGCGTGAAGACCTCGACACTGCTTTTGAAACCGAGGACCTCACTGCTCAAGAACAGCTCCAAGAACGAGAATGCCAGTTAGAGAGCGATATCTCTCACTACCGGGACCTGATCAACACATGCACGGCCAAGATCGATCACCTTCTGGCGGATGCATCCGTAGGAGCTCAGGCCCTTCTTCCGGCTCCGAGCCCTGGTCTTCCGGTTGCTATTCATGATGAGTCGGTCAACTCACTCGTCACTGTCTTGGCCGACGCACTGGCGAAAGCGACCTCTAGTGTGAAGTCAAACCCTTCGTCGATGGGATCGAGGCCGATGCAGCTGAGTGACGTGTCGAAGCTATCCGTCTCGTCCCGTACCTTGAAGGACGTATCCCTGTTGTCTGTCCACTACAGAAGGATGGAGTCCCTCTTCGTGGCCGCCAACTTCGGTCAAGTCGGGGAGGATGGTCGGTTTACTCCTCACGAGTCCATCAAGGTGGCAGTCATTGAGAAATTCCTCGACACGTTGTCGCCTTTTGCTACACTGGTGAATGAGGCAGCCAGGAACATCGACAGCAACGGTCACAACTGGGTAGCTCTCCGTGAGACTCTCTTGGACAAGTTCTGTAGTCCTGGGGCCATTCGTAAGGAGGTCAGAAAGCGTGTGGGTAAACTGACGTTTCCTGGCGCCGCAAATGTCGACCAGTACATTGACCAGCTCCGTGACATCCGGACTCTACATCTGGGAGCCAACCACAAGTGCACCACACTATCTTCTACTGGAGCGTGTCAGTGTTTCGACGACAACACCCACTTCATCGACTCTGTGCTGAAGCCGGTTCCACGCGACTTAAAGGTACAACTGGCACGGGACGTCATCTCTGCGGCCAGGCATCAGTACTCAGAGAGGCGCACTCTCGACTGGCAACTGAGGCTCCCTTTCGATGGGACCTCGGGGACTGTCACTATCCTTAGCCTCTTGGCCGATGTTTGCTGTGCCAATAGTCTGACAACGGAAGGCGGTCTGTCTCGTAAACATGAAGGCCAACAACCTAGTTCGGACGTGCGAGAGAAGTTGTGGCATGCCTCTGACCGGCAACCACACAGCACGGTTCGGACAGCAGCACAGAAAGCCCATGCAGAGGCGGTTGAGTGGGCGAGGACGCAGCCTTTCGTCCTATTGGTAATGGGCGAGGGTGTGAAATCGGCTACTGCTTCGACGACGGGGTTCAGTGCGGCCAAAGACCTGAGGTTCCTCACGTCCCGAGCCGGCAAACCCTACTGCTTGATGTCGTTTCCGGACAAGTCCTCGGCTATGGCCTGCGTGTCAGACCACTTCGCCGATAAGTCCCGGTTTGGTATTGTCAAAGAGTTCGATACCGACTACAAACGCCGCCAGCGCGGCAACAACGGGGGTCCAAAAAACGAGTACAGGAGTGGCGGTCAGTAGGCGACCGGACACTCCTTGCTTCTGATAGCCTACACAATACTCTCACTTCGGTGGTCGACGGTTCTGACTGTGATAGCGATCCTAGTCCCTCAGTTGCTGGCTTACCGAATCGACAAGATTCATCAAACTTCATCTTACCGCCGAACCATCCCGACTTGCGAGACTCTGTAGATTACCCCCAACACACAGTTGGTCAAGCTCACGATCGTCTACCCTCGTGGTCCACTACCGATTTTGCTGCCATCGCGGCCGAGACCCAACGTCCTGCTGAGGTCGCCATGCAGCTCCGAGTGTCTCAAGGTGAACAATCCTTGTGCATGAAGGGCGTGGTCGACTCTGGTGCCACGGCCTCGTATTTTATCTGCCCAGCTGACTATAGCCTCGCCTTCGCAGTCGATACTACTGACTCACCTCTTCGGGTATCTCTGGCCGATGGCAGCGTACTTATGGTTTCCGAGTTGTTGGACCTGCAGTTCGAGATCCGCGATGTTTCGAGCACCGATTGGTTCTGCCCAACGAAGCACGGTTTCCGCTTCGTAAGGCTAGCTTCCTCGTGCAATGATGCCGTACCATATTGTCTGATCGGAAGGGATCTGATCAGCCAGCTTGGCATCACTTTCTATGGTGTGGACACTGCGTGGATCGCCAACCGGTTGGTTTATTCTTCTACGTCGGATAAGGTGGACTTGATCGTTGATGTATCTCCCTACGAGACGCTTTACCACGTCTGCGATGATTCCCCTATTGATCCGTCACGGTTTTCCGTTCTGGCTCCTGCACCATGCCCCAACTCTGCCCTCTCAGTTTGCCTGCCGGATACTGTGAAATCTGAGCTGCATGTTCTACTCGATAAGCTTGTCGAGGAGGGGTGGTATATCAGTCCGTGGTCTTCAGCTTACAAAACCAGATTCCGAAGGCTCGTTGAGGGCGAGTTCCGCGACGTTGACTGCCAACGATACACTGCTCAGCTAGCCTTACCTTTACCACAAGTCCCTCGTTGCAAGCCCGCCGACTATGCTCACGCTATGTATCGGCGACTACCCACCGAATTACGGAAGGCCTATACTTCCGCTGTCAGTGAGTACCTCCGGCAAAACTTCTGGCAACGGCCACACGCGGCCCTCTTACAGTCGCCGTCGTTCCAGTCTCAACCATTCGCTTCGGTTTTCCTGGTCAATCCCAAGAAACCTAGATTGGTGCTGGATCTACGGTCTCTAAATTCGGCTCTACCAGCCTGTACTGTAAAGGTGGCTGCTCTATGGCAAGTCCTGTGTAGCTTGCGATTGATATCGCCTGAATGCATAGGGGCTAGTGATGTACGGGCCGCATTTTATGCAGTGCGCCTCTGTGATGATGACGACGCCTTCCTGAAGTTTCTGAAGGTTCGTACTGGTATTGGTGATTATGTCGTGAGCAGAGTTGGTTTCGGGGTGTCGCCGGGTCCTTTGGCTCTCGTTGATACTTTGGGCCGAGCAGTCAGACGCTATCGTGCATCGGAGACCTCAAAAACAGGTTACATCGTCGATTATCTGGATGATGTGCACTGCTTTGGCCTTTCTGTGCCCGTGGTTGCTAACCTGGCTCGGTTGATCTATCTTCTGTCATGTGCTGCCTTCTGTAGTCAGCTAAAGAAGCTCGGTATCGCAGCCATCATGGAGCAGAGACGGGTTGTCAACCAGAAACTCCAGGAGTATGCTATCGACATAGTGGCATCTGATAGTGTCTCGGTGTTTGGCCTGAATTTCTACTATGCGTCAGCATCAACTCTCCACGACGGAAACCTACTGGCAGTGGACTGCCAACGCACCGCCCGGCTGGCCAAGGCATCAACATTCTTCGACATCGAACCCATGGTGTGCGATTCACATTCGAAGAAAGCCTTCTATTGTGTCGCCGACTTCTGTCGTTTGATCCTTGCCGGATGCATAGTTGCTGCCGCCTTCTAGCTGACGTATTGCGGGCATGCATCGGTCGATGGTTCTCCTCAACATCATGGGACGAGTGTTGTCACCTGTCGACCCTTGATGAGGACGATCGCCTTACTTACGTCGAGCTTGTCCGTTGGGGCCGTTTGCTTTGTGAAGAAGAGCGAGGACCTTGTCGACACACTACCAGCGTTATGCCCCCGACGTCAGGTGATACAGTGCCATCTGTCACTCTGAATGTCTCTAGCGACGCTTCTCTCTATGGCGGTGGTGTCGTGATCTGCCGGCAGTTACCTGATGGCGGTGATGAGACAGTCCTGGTCGACGCTCTACGTTTTAGTCCACGGCAGACCTTCTACAGCTCGAATAGGAGAGAGCTTCTGGTGTGTCTGCAGGCGCTCCGGGCGTTATCTTCGCTATTGGACTTTGTAAGGTCGGCAGCGACTGCTCAAGACCGTGGTCTACGGCTCAAAGTCAACTTTGTGTCTGATAACTCCTCATCGGTTTCCTGGATTGGTAACCCCGAGGCGGTCCTCCGCCTCCAGTCGTCCAAGGCCTTGGAGAAGAGAGCTGTCGCCCGACTCGTCGACGCTATTAGCCTCGAGCTTGATGCTATCCGCAAGGTCTGTGGCAAAGACAACTTTAGTGTCTCACATGTCAGCGGGGAGGCCAATGTCCTAGCTGATAAGGAGAGTCGGCGGCTCGACCGTGTGGTCGCGGACTCAGGAGGTCGGTCGTTGGGATCGCTAACCTCCTACTCTAAGACTGATGGCGTCAGAGTGGCTGAGATCGCCAACAACACTGCCAACGACGACCTCTGCTGCAGCATGACGGATTTGAGCGGGCCCACCACCTCTTGTGGGTTCTGTTCCACACTGACCGATGACATCATTCAGGCGGATGATATTTCATTAGAGTCCGACTACTTCAATTCTCACCGGTCGGTTATATCCCTCCGAGATTATTGTTGCCTGGTCAAGGAAGATACTGACTCTCAAGTGGAGGTTATCTCGGGTTCACTTTGGGGGCGACTTACTCGCTCAGTCACAGGTTGCAGACAGCAGGCTGACAATGCCGCGGTGGAGGATGCTATCTTCATCGTTCGTGACTCTCTTTATGTAGCATCGCAAGAAGCCTGCGTGAGCAACCCCGAACCACTTGTGGAGATCCTAGCACGCGAGGCCTGGGACTTGGACGCGGTACTTCAGATGATCAGCCTTCTCCGGGGCGTGCTCCGGGTCCTATGGCTCAACCGGCGATGCGGTGCTCAGGGCTCGACAATCCAATTCAACCTCTTCCGCTTGTGGAATGACGACGATGTCCTTGCCGCCGCCCATTCGGCTCAGGGGGGAGGTGAGGTCAGCCACGCCAGTAGACCAGCTGCTGCCTCACCCCTACAGCCCTGTGGTAGCGCCGCTATCAAGGACGTCACAACTCACAGATGTGGTCTTCCTAGTGGAGAGGTTATCTTTCAACCGGTGATACCGAGCACTGCTCCTCGCTTCGCTCGAAAGATCGTCCTGTCGGCTCATCGGTCCTGTAAGCATGGTAACCTCCCCTTCACCGTCGGCTCTATCAAACTCTACCATCTCCCTTCTGCGATACGCCTATGTAAAGAGATACTGGCAAACTGCTTGGCGTGCCGTATCATACGAGCTTCCCGCACGTGGAGTGCTCCCAGTGGTGTACTCGCCGACGAGGACGCCACAGTAGAGGATATGTTCAGGAGTCCGCCTTACACCTACGCCACTTGTGATGTGTTGTCTGTAGGGGATGGGTGTAAGCTGCTTACTGTACAATGCCGGGCAAGCCGCCATATCTGTTGGAAGCACATCGAGCATGAGGACACAAAATCTGTCGTGGAGGCCCTAAAGAGAGTGAGGAGGTCCGTGGGAGGGCTCCGGTATCTATATGCTGACCAGGCAAGCTACCACCGGTCCCCTGTTTTCCGGCAACGACTGCGTGATGAACTCGGTTGTGAGCTCACCTTATTGCCACGCCATGCGCCGTGGTGTGGTGCCAACGAGAGGCATCATGGGGTAGCGCTGGATATGCTGAAGCAGCTCCTGAGGCATGATGCCGGAAGAATCAGCAAACTATCTGGAGTGGAGCGCCAGGATGTATATGACCAAGTGACCTTACTTCATAATGGTATGCCTATCGGTGTGTACGCGCTCCAGGGATCCGGTGAAGTCCCCGTCACTCGTGACATGTTATGTATGGGATATACGAGGTTGGATTCCTGTTCCACTTCTTCCCAGGTGAAACCGTCGCTACCTTGGGTGCCATATAATGCATATGCGAAGGCCCGTAACGTCTATCTGAGTCACATGTGGTCTCATATTAAGAAGAAGAACAGCCGACTGCATCCTCTGCCCAAGACCGATGATTCTCACCTCTACTTCCCCGGTGCGCCCGTGCTTGTATATAATGGTAGCCCCCGCAAGTTAGCACCTGCTTTCGGCTTGGCTCACGTCCGTGAACGCTTAAGTGCTCACCGAGTTTCTGTGGTCCACACCAATGGTACGGTGACGGTTGAGAATCTTCGGAACGTGACGGCGATCTACCGATGCCAACGTGACTCCAGTTCACCCCCATATGTCGGTGCCTCCCTGCTTCATATGCCTCTCAGGGTCTGGATTCTCGACAAAAAGGGTAGTGGCGATTGGTACTATGGCCGAGTCGTGGATCATATTGGTGAGGACGAAGTACTTATCAGTTGGGATCGTCGTAACCCAGATGACAGCGAGTGGTTGCGGTTGTGGCAAGAGAAGTGGGAACCCTTTCCTGATTCCGGTGATGTTACACCGTAGGGGGGGCGTGCCCAGCACACTGTATATATTTCTCCTAGTCGAACGCATTACAAGTATTCAACACTATTTCTGTATCTTTGAGGCCACTGCGCCCGCCACACCGCATGATGAAACGGTCACCTCATGATGAGGCTGATCAAGCTTAATTAAGGCTTCTTTATTCCCTCGATCCTCTCTGTTGGGTTTCTCTAACCCTATAGGATTGGACAGTGCGATAGCCGTGGAATATATTTTTCATATCGCTAGGGTGAAACTCGAATGACTCACCAAGTAGATTCGCGCCTCCGCAAGTGGCAAAAGCTCGTCGAACTGCAGCTCTTCGTTATCGACACCTTCAAGCTCATCACTCCTCGATTCATCCCAAACCGTCATCTCCGCCTCATGCAGATCTTCCTCACTATTTTGGAAATCTTCATAGTGCGAAGATTCAATCAGTCGAGCTTCGTTACTCTCCCGATGAATACCTCAAAAATGCATATCGCAATTGGGGAGTTTGCTATTACTCTCAGCAGCTTCCCACACGATGCTTGTGACCGTCTCGTACGCCCACTGGTCGTTCAACAAACCCGTGTCGGGATCTCTTGACCGTAGATGGCTGAGAACATTACGCGCATGTGTTGGTGACAATATAAAATTCCAAAGAAATTTTGGGAATTTCTTGGTGATTTCTGTTGTACACTTCTACCCAAATTCTTTGGTGAAAACTCTGAGGAGCTCAGCAGCTGAGCAGCATATAAGCGAACATATATTCGTACTCCAACACTGCAGAGTTTCACCCGTTTTACGTGTTGAAGTGGCGTCGTAATACTCGGTGAAAAAGACGATATTCGCGGTGATATGTAGTAGTCGTGGGCTATGTATTTTACTAGTGTTTTGCATATATGTTCCCTCTCCTCAGCTGCTGAGCTCAGCATAGTTATATCACTAATTATAAATCTAATACTATATACATATCCCCCGATCCATACCACTCTTCCTACTCAACACATTCACGCCAAACTCTCCCCTCGCTATCTCCTGGGGTCTCCGTCGCGATATGCTCGAGGAAGTGACGAAGCATGTGGGAGCTGCGACGCCAACAGATCTCCTCTACTGCCTGACGATGATTATAGACCTCAGTTGGTTAAAATGGAGTTTCACCACCCTAGTGATATGAAAAACATATTTCACGACTACTGCATATCATCGCGAATATCGCGTTTTTCACCGAGTTTCACGTGAAACGAGTGATTTAACTCCAATATAGAAATTCCTATTGGTTTCTGGACATTTTCACCCAAATTTTTATGTGAACTTTCATATAGACTTTTTATCAGTTTAGAAAAATACATTTGTTGGTGATAATACTACTACGACATACTATCGATCGTCTTCAATTTGCGTGGAAAATTGAATATGAGAAACATATTCAATTTGAAGCGAAAAATTATGTTCTTAGAAACCTAATTATGGCCTCAAAATTATGTTCTTGTCAGCATCTTTCATATTGAAAGATGTTGACAGAAACATATGTGCTGGAGGGGAGTCGCAGAATTATGTT
>NW_003215602.1:13163-23687 GCF_000006405.1 Perkinsus marinus ATCC 50983
TGGTCGAAAAGTGAAATTCTGACAATCGAGTTGTAGATTCCGTCTTCTTTTGAACTACATGGGAGAAAGCGGCATTGACAAGCGGGTCGAATTCGTCCTGCGGAGGATCTTCACCGTTTTTGGGTATGTCAAAATGTGGTGGATTGCCGACTTCCGTTTAACCTTGCACTTCATTCTCCACAGAGTTAGAGTATATATTGCACTCACCCTGTTTGGCGGGTTCGGAATATATGTTCGCTTTCCTCAGCTGCTGAGCTCGGGAGTTTCCTCACTAGCTATAGTAGTGTACAGAAACCAACAAGAAATTTCATCAGAAGTTTATATTGTCATCAACACATGTGAATGACCATCTGCATATTTTCCCATACTGCTGTTTGATATTTGCTATCAGATACTCCAAATTCGACAAGTTTAAATCGGCGATCCTCAGCGTTAAGGAGGAGTCCCCTCTTAGGGCGATTGAAATTTTCCTTGACGACCCTGAGGTGAATACAGCTCATTTAGGCGACCTGTGTATTACTCGTTGTCAGCGACCGGTCGTCTTTGCTTATCAAGGCTCTGGTGAGAGTCTTATTGCTTCGTGCGATTGTCCAGCATCGGTAGCTCAAATCAAGAAGAAGGTGCTGGTGATCTGTAGGGCAAAGGTGAGCGGTATATTAACGGACCTGATTGGTATCATACACAATCGACCTGAGGATTCTCATCTCACACTGATTTTGCGCTTCGTAATAGATTTCAGCAGTGATTAAAATGACTGCAAATCTTCGCTGTGCGCGCGATACTCGTCAGACTGGAGGATCCCTTGTGAGGTGCTCCTTGTTGTGTTTAGGCCGGAGTGGAGATCTCCATGGACAACATAGTGGAGGCCATCCTTGTGCAGGAGCTGTCTAAGAAGCTACTTGAGAATATGAACCTCCTGCTGAATGGCGCGTAAGATCTTGAGTATCATATTAGACCTAGGGCATAGCGGCCCCGTACAGTGAATAGACTTTTGAATTTTGTAGTTGGCATATCGGTCCCATTCGGCGGCAATTGATGGCATATCCGCCCCGTTAGATAACTAGGGTTTTGAAGGGTATAGCAAGCATATCATCCCCATTCGGTAAATAGGTTTTCAAATGGTATAGCAGGCATAGCGGCCCCATTCGGTAAATAGGTTTCTGAAAGGTATAGCAGGCATAGCGGCCCCATTCGGTGAATAGGTTTTTAAATGGTATAACAGGCATAGCGGCCCCATTCGGTGAATAGGTTTTTAAATGGTATAGCAGGCATAGCGGCCCCATTCGGTAAATAGGTTTTTGAAGGGTATAGCAGGCATAGCGGCCCCATTCGGTGAATAGGTTTTTAAATGGTATAACAGGCATAGCGGCCCCATTCGATAAATAGGTTTTTGAAGGGTATAGCAGGCATAGCGGCCCCATTCGGTGAATAGGTTTTTAAATGGTATAACAGGCATAGCGGCCCCATTCGGTGAATAGATTTTTAAATGGTATAACAGGCATAGCGGCCCCATTCGGTAAACAGGCTTTTATAAGGTATATCAGGCATAGCGGCCCCATAGGACTTTTGAGTGGTATAACGGGCACATCGTCCCCATCTGGTGGATCGATTTCTGGACGGTATAGCGGGCATAGTGGCCCCAATCGATACTACCGATTCGGTAGATACACTCTTGAATAATATTTCGGGCTTGTTTGGTCGAAATGAATGGCATTGTGGCCTCAATAAATGGCATAGCGGCCCCAATAAATGGCATAGCGGCCCCAACAAATGGCATAGCGGCCCCAATAAATGGCATAGCGGCCCCAACAAATGGCATAGCGGCCCGAATAAATGGCATAGCGGCCCCGTTCGCTCTCCACCCACCATCTCATTCCACTACTGAGTTGATCGAATACCACTCCATCACCAAATTCGCCACATCGTGTCTCCCCCCTATACTTATATGATGAGGCTAGTCTTATAAGCTGCTAATACGTTTCTCTGTATATGGTTATGTTCGCATGCTTATACTTCAGTAAATAGAGAGAATATAAGAACGATCTAACTACCACTAGCAAGAGCTCGTCGAGAGCTTTGAAATGGTACCTGATATATGACGAAGGGCGGAGTTTCCATGTGTATAAGTTCAATTGGGTACATATATACAGTATTAGTATACTCATACATCACTAGCAGGGCCTTCACTCTAAGCTAGTTTTGTAAATATTACCATTGTGCATACTGGTGGGACGAAAGTCATATGTAAAGAGCCCGCGCCAGGAATCGAACTTCCGTTCATTCGTCACCGTATAGTGATTATCATCAGTTAAACATCACAGTGGAGATGCATTCGAACAGGTACGCCTCAACTCTGTCGAATCCTCTGAATCAACGAAGTTGGTCTGATATGGTCTCAAAAGATCTTTTGGGAAAGTTCCATACTTTTCTATCAACACTGCATGTCACTTACGGTCTTATGGAAGGAAGGACGGTAAATTAAGTTCATTTTTGAAAATTTTCGGAAAATAATTTTCGATAGGTGCTGCCGCTACCAGCTAAGGAGTCTATGCAGCCGGCGCCGCCTTCAGACGATCCTGGTGGGCAAGAATCGGTAGATTATATGCTAATTATGGTTATGTCCATACCATCTTTTTCACAGATCGCGAAAGATAGAGTTCATGCTCTTGAGGGCTCTCTCATCACGTGGACAAAACAAGTGAAACACGTGTTGAAACAGCAGCCTGAAGACGCGCTGAGAGATCCTACTAAGAATCCGGAACCGCTGGTTGAAGTGCAGTTTTGGAGAGTCAAGGCGAACAACCTCAACTCGGTAGTATATCAGGTTGAGAAAGAAAAAATTGCGGTCGCGCTGGTAGCATAAATTTTAAAGTGCGGTTCCTGACGTTTTCTTGATAACGAAAACTTCGCCTTTGATTTCGTACTCGATCTTTATCAATTCGAAATCATAATTAGGTTCACGACCAGTTAGGAGCAAAAGAACTGCAGAGAGTCATTGATATCTTGGATGAAAACAGAAGCACATATGTGGGGCCGTTTCGAAGGCTACAATCGGAAGTCCAAAGGGCTCGAGACGAGGCGAATGATAATGTCAAGTTTCTGTCGTCGCTGACTAAGTACTTTGAGAAGTTGAGCAGCGATGGTATGGACTTTGCCGAATTGGAGAAGTTGTTCGATCCGATCCTACATACGATTTTACTCATCTGGAAACATTCAGGATACTATAACACGCCCGGAAGGCTTGTCGTACTAGTGAGGTAGTACGTTGGGAAATATAACTTCTGAAAACATGAGGAAAATTGAATTTTGGGAATACCTAAATTTTGGTATGAAAATTAAAGTCCTGGATTTTACTTGAAATTTTTACGTAAAATTTCGCGGTATTTTACGAGAAATTTTCATTTTTTTAGGCAAATTTGCAACAGTATAATCCTACAAGCCTGTCGGTTCATCAACGGTCCGCAAGTGTTCGCTATGGTCAGCAATGAGGAGGCGAACGAAGCTGTGGAAAAATTGGAAAAAACTCTGAATTTTTGCACCGCTTTTCGCGATAAGTACTTTTTTTACAAAAAAGTTGCTGATGGTCGGTGTGGCGAGGAAAACGGTTGGCGAATTCAGCCGCGAGCTCTTTTCGTGAGGCTAGATGCGTTTCGGGCGAGATGTCGCGATATACTAGAATTCACCAGGACTATTGTGCAGTTTTTCAAACTGGAGAGAGTTGAAATCGGCGGCACCAAGGGAGGTCAACTGACAGCATCAATTCAGCAGATTTTCGAGGAGTTCAAACACACAGTTGAAGTTTTCCAAAGTGTCACTTATGATATTATGGATGTTGGTGCGCGCGGCTTCGATAATGATTTTTATATTTTCCGATCGTCGGTGAGAAATCTCGATCAACGGTTGGGTTCGATATTAGGAAATGCATTTGAAGATCTTGATGCGATTCCTGGACGTTTGAAATTGTTCGATGCATTTGAGGGCCTTCTAGAGAGGACCATCTTACTTGACGAGCTCACAAAGCGATTTAGTAAATTGTTGGCGCAGTATCATGAGGATCTGAACGAAGTGCAGAGGATATATACGGAATATAAAGTGAAAATAATTTCGGCGACCGACGATGCGCCGCTATATGAAAATGTGAGAAATGGGATTTTTTTGTGAGAAAAATTGGAAATATATGGGAATTTTTCGATGAAATTTATGTTTATGAAGTTGTTTTTTTCAAGTCGCAATTTTTGAATGTCCTTAGTAGGACGGATTTTAATTTTTTGTTTTTTTTCGGGGAAATATTAGATATCTTCCATGAAAATTGGGGGAAAAATATTTCATTTTTTTTATTTTTGAAGAACATATTATTAGCAGTTTTAATTCGGTGAGTGATCGATCGAATTATTTCCCGATTTTTCACAGTGTTCCCCGTAAAATGGGTGATATTATATGGGCCCGAGGGCACGACTTTATATACGTGTAATTCTCGGCCAACGTGATGAGGGCGACTTCATACACAGCGTGAAATTGGAAAAATGAATTTTAACAAATATTTCGATGTGACCCAACATCTAGGGATGACTTTAGAGCACTGCGAGTGGCGCTAAGAATTGTCGCCGAGTAAACTGGCTCAACGAGTTGATATCAATTTTTTCATAGTGATTTTACGTAAAATGTGGTGATATTGTACGGTAAAAACACGTTACGAAGTGAAATTCTTATAGTATCTCGCGATTTTTGAATATATTTTTTATATTATGGCTGAAATTTCATCATCATAAATTTTTGCAAATAAATTTCGTAGGTAAATCTACACACAGACTTGAAAGGTTACTCGAATAAAATACAAAAATTTCAGTTGTAGATTTTTATGAATATCTGTTCTCAAAACAACACGTGTGAATTCTCTATTATAGTCGTCTTAATAGTTTTTCGAAAAAAAATCTCCTCATTTTCAGATGCCTCCCGTTGCTGGAGCCATTTACTGGGCGCGATCACTCCGTGACAGAGTGGCTGGGCCTATGCCGAAAATTCGATTCTATAGTAAAATGGTCAAGGAGAAACCCGAAAATTTCAAGGAAGTATATAGGTTGCATTCGACTCTTTGCAAAACGTTGGACGAGTTCGAGGAGCAGATGTAGGTGAAGCGGTTTTGGGATATTTTGTTTTCCGGGAAAAAATTGGGAATTTTTTTCTGTGTAGGATTTGGCTTTAGTGATCTCGTTGGAGAAATATATGTTTGCTTTCCTCAGCTGCTGAGCTCGGCGAAGTTTCCTCACTAATTATAGAGTTTTCATAGTTGACCATGTGAATATTTTCTCTCACGAAAATCACTTTACCATCACATTTGTCAGGTTCGAAGCCTGGGAGTCTGATTGTGTCGAGCCGGCTAAGGGCAAACTGAAGATGCGTTTGCTAAGGCGGTTGGAAAAAACCGGGACATTAAAAGTCAATTTCGATCCCCAACTCGTTCGCCTTTTACGAGAAGTGCGATATTTCCTTCTATTCGGTTTGGAGGTGCCTGAGGCTGCACTGGAGATGTATCAGCACGCAGACACATTCCGGGAGTGGACAGGGCGACTGGATGTAGTAGTGCAGAAATATAACTCAGTTTTAACGGAGCTATTACCGGTAGAAGAGCCTATGTTTGCTGATAGAATTCAAAAAATGGATACAACGTTATCACCGGGCTTAGTGGATTTGCGATGGAATAGTGCAGAAAAAATTCCGGATTTTATTACTCACGCTGAAGTCGTGGTTGGCGATGTTGCTGCGGTTGTTGATGTAGTGAAGATTAATTTGCGAAAAATATCTACGCTACTTGCGAGGTGGTGTGAAGGGCCTCTATTGGAGAGGAAAGCGAAGCCTATGTCGGCTGAAGATTTCGATAGCATTCATAAGGCGTCGGTTGGGGTGAAGTTACATATGATGACTGAGGACGGCAAGGAAATACACAAGCTGGTTAAAGACAGCTCAGAAGCTCTCAAGATTTCGAAAACTGCCGAAACGTGGAGAAGTTATGTTGATTTCGTGAATAATATAGTCATTGAAGGCTTGGTGTCGTCGATCGCGGTATCATTGCAATACTTATGCGAAATTTTGGATCCTCTTATTATCGCGAAAAACGAAATGCAACCACTTTTTGATGTGAAAATAGAACTACAAGATTCGGAGGTTGTTTTTGAGCCCGCGTTTACGCGGAGTGAAAAATTCCACGGCTCGCTGTGTTTAAGAGGCGTCATCGACGGATGGGTTAAAGACTTTTTCGCGGTTGGTACGGTATTGCCAAGATTGGATACAGGTAGTAATAATGGAGTTTCACGACCGTGATATGAATATCATATTTTACGACTATTGCATATCACCGCGAATATCGCACGTAAAAACTCTAGCAATGGAGGAGAAAATATGTTGCTGTATGAAATTTGGTGAAAAAAAATAATTTTTTGATGATTGGTGGGAAAAGTAGCGAAAAAATGAATTCAACTACTGGGAAAATTCAGAAAATATTTATAAGGGAAATTTTTCGATAGTAAAATTTTCCCGCTAATTGTGTATCAAGTCATTATATGTAGTTTACGTATTTTTGTGAAAATATTCATTTTTTTTTCTGATAGTGAAATCAATTTCTAATAATTTTAGTTTTTGTTAATTTCAAATTTTCCGGAAAATAATCGCATTATGAAGTGTTTGGAAATCACTAGAAAATTTTAATATTAATGGAGTTTCACCCTAGTGATATGAAAAATATATTTCACGACTACTGCATATCGCCGCGAATATCGCGTTTTTCACCGAGTTCACGTAAAACGGGTGATTTAACTCCTATGATAGTAATAATTGGTTTCGTCGGGAATTTTGAGAGGAAAATAGTATTTTTCTTATCTACCCTCAGGAACTGGAGACTACCTGAACGAGCTGAAAGAGCATTTCCAAATGCAGTGTTTGTTGGCTTTGGTTAGCGAACTCATTGATAATACGGAATTGAAATGTCTAGAATATAGGCAGAAATTTTTGGAGCACTCATTTTTGTGGTTGGACTCCATTGAGGAATCTTTTGGGAATTTCCTGGCCGACGGAGCGAAGCAATTGGTGGAGAATTTTGAAGAGGAAGGGGTAGTAAATGTTGGAAAAATGGTATGAAAATTTTTGGTGGAATTTTTATGTGAAGTTTTATAATAATGCACATGGTGACAGCGGAGAAAAATTTATTGAGGAAATTTTCAACGAAATTTGTGAGTTTTATGAATAGTGAAAACATTTTCTGGTCTGTGCTCAGTGGAGTATTACGTGAAGTGGCGTAAAACTCGTCGATATTCGCGGTGATATGTAGTAGTCGTAAAATATGTTCTCACTAGTGTTTTTGAGTGTGTTGATGAACATGACTTGAATGAAATGTTGAAATTATGGTATTGATAAGTATGCGTGTTGGCGATAATAAGAAATTCTGAGAAAATTTCTGGCAGAAATGGTAGGGCAAGTGGGAAAATTATTGAACTCAGCTGAGGAAAGCTAAATTTCATACCAATACTTACGGTAAATATTTTTTTGCGTTTTTCTGGTGACAATATGAATTTTTTTTCATTAATTTTCGTAATTAGTGAGGAAATTTCGGGAAATATTTTGTATTTTTCTGTCAGGTTTCGTTCAATGAGATTATGAAGATGATTGGCGTCGACTTGGGAATGCCAATTCCGCCCATGGAAAAATTCGACGCGGCTGTTACGAAATTCCGACATATGAAAGAAACTATAAGCAATTTGAAAACGCCCGTGGATATTCATTGGTTGCGGGTGAATATTCAGCCGGTGAAAATTCACTTGGTGCAGTTTACGGGGAAATGGGAATTGACGTATACAACTTTTTTGAAAGAATTTTGTGAAGGAAGAATTGCATCCTTATGCGAATTTATACATAAAGTTGACGATGGTTTGACACAGAATAGCCCAGCTGACGATCCAGAGAATGAGAATTTGCTATATGCGACCATGACGCACATAAGGGATGTGAAATTGGCGATGGAGGCGATAAAGTTGTTGTTCAATCCTATTCGAGAACAAGTTATTACTCTGAAGAGACATGGAGTAGTTTTACAGGAAGAAAAATTGCAGGAGTTAGATTTGGCACCAGCGCGGTGGGAAGAAGTGGTCCGAGCTGCGTTCGATGAGAAGGAAAAGATTTTACCTTTGCAAAGTGCGGAAATGTTGAAAATTCGGCGAAAAATTGATGAATTTGCGGGCGAAGTGGCGCAGTATAGGAGTAAATTCCTAAGGGAGTGTCCATTTGATGCGGAGAATACTTATGAGGAAGCCTATGAAAAATTGGATAGGTATTATGAAGAAACTATGGCAATGGTCGAGAGGGCAAAAGAGTAAGTAAACGGGAAAAATTTTGGAGAAATTTTGAGATTTTTTTGGGGAAAAATCGCAATTTTTGAGAATTTTGGTTTGGAAATTCATTATTACTTATATATATTAGCATTGGAGTTCTACGTGAAGTGGCGTAATACTCTGTGAAAAACGCGATATTCGCGGTGATATGCAGTAGTCGTGAAATACATATTTCTCACTAGTGTTTTTCATATCACGGTCTCGAAATTCCATCATAGGGATATTGATAGTTGTAGAAAATCTTCGCTGTGCGTAAAGATACGTTGTAGAAAATCTTTGCTGTGCGTAAAGATATGTTGTAGAAAATCTTCGCTGTGCGTAAAGATACGTTGTCGTAGAAAATCTTCGCTGTGCGTGATTTCAGTTATAACAATTTGGAGCTTTTGTTTGATATGGCGATGAGTGGGTACCGCGAATTGAAAGATTCCCAGGAGGATTTGGTATTGTTGAAAAATTTATGGGATGCGATTGCGATGGTGAACTATACTTTTGAGGATTGGAATAGCACGCTATGGGATAGGATCAATACGGATGATTTATTGATGCGGGTGAAGGAGCTTGGCGCCCAGGTGAAAGCCATGCCTAAGGAAATGCGCGGTTGGAAATTGTATGCGTGGTTACAAGATATTGTTAAAAATATGTCGACGGTATTGCCGTTGATTAGCGATTTGCATTCTGATACTATGCGAGATCGGCATTGGAATCAGCTGATGGACGTCACGAAAACTACATTTACGAAAGGGCCGGAGTTTTGTTTTAAAGATTTGCTGGATTTAGAATTATATAAATTTGGTGATGATGTTAGCGAAATTGTGGACCAAAGCGTGAAGGAGTCGAAAATAGAGAAAAAATTGGTGACAATTCGATCGACATGGACGAAGTTGACTTTGGAATTTGATCGCACTCGAGAGGACTGCCCGTTGCTGAAGGATCTGGGAGAAGTTGTGGAAATTTTGGAGGCGCATTCGTTGGAAATGATGGGGATGGTCTCGCAGGGCAGATTTATAGAGTTTTGTCAAGGAGTAGTGGACGAGTGGAGTAAGTTGGGGAAAAATATGAGAATTTTCGTAAAATTTGGGGAAAATATGAAAATTTTGGTAAAATTTGGGAAAATATGAAAATTTTCGTAAAATCTGGGAAAAGTATGATTATTTTCGTGAAATTTAGGGAAAATATGATAATTTCCGTAAAATTTGTGAAAAAAATGAGAATTTTCGTAAAATTTGGGAAAAATATGTGTTTTTTGTATTTTTTTCAGGAAAATTCATGGAAAGAAAATTGAGTTTACGGAAAAAATGAAAAAAAATTTCCCATATTGTCACCAAAATGAGTGTATGTGTGAGTATTTCGAATTGAATACTACTTTTGTTCAGAATTATGGTTTTTAATATTTTTGATTTTATAAATTTTCCCAAATTTTGCGATGAAATATTTCCGGGAAAAAATTTTCTAGCAAAAAACGCACATGGTCAACTACATGTGTTGGTGATAATATGAAAATTCTGAGGGAATTTTTATTGCCTTCTGAACATTTTCATAACTCTACTGAGCTTAGCAGCTGAGGAAAGCGAACGTATATTCCTACTCCAACAGTGGGTGAGAATTTGTCACTGCGCCACGAAATTATTTCATCACAAGAGGAAATTTCTGAGGAAATTTTCGGAAAATTTTTAGTAGTTTCTGTACACTTTCATAATTAGTGAGGAAACTATATATTCCTCGAACGCTGTCCTTGAGCGCAGCGCGAAGATTTTTGTAAAAATTATTTTTTTTTCAGGTCTGAAATTACGCACCGTTGATTCGGTTCTTACGGTGTGGCAAAAAGTCCAACGAAATTGGTGCCGACTGGAGCCGATTTTTATGCTGTCCGACGATATACGATCGCAGCTGCCTGAGGACAGTAAAAGATTTGAGGCTTTGGATGCTGAATGGAAGGATCTGATGCTCGATGCGTCGCAGCTCTCGAATGCAGTGGAGATTTGTTGTGCTGAAGGGCGAGAGGAGGTGAGTTTGTGGTATGGGAAAATTTTTAGTAAAAATCAAATTTTTACCGAAAAAAACATTTTTTTCGTATTCTCACCGTAAAAATATGAAAAAATGTTTTTTAGCATTTTTGGTAGGGAAAAATTATACCCATTTTACGTAA
>NW_003215602.1:23787-34399 GCF_000006405.1 Perkinsus marinus ATCC 50983
CTACTGCATATCACCGCGAATATCGCGTTTTTCACCGAGTTCATGTAAAACGGGTGATTTAAATCCAACATATATTTTTCATGTCACGGTCGTGAAACTTCACCATTGTTTTCAGGTTTTACAAAGGCTTAATGAGGCTATTGAAACCTGCGAGAAGAGCTTAAACGATTATCTAGAGCAGAAAAAGAAGGCTTTCCCGAGATTTTATTTCGTCGCTAATCAAGCGTTGTTGGATATTTTATCGAATGGGAATAGGCCTTTGAAAGTAGTGGCGAAAAAATATTAAAATTTTAGGAAAAAATTGGGAAATTTTGGTGGATTTTTGTACACTTTTGCAATTAGTGAGGAAAGCGAACATATATTCCTCGAAAATGGTCAATTGCATGTGTTGGTGATAATATTGAAAATTTTGGGAATTTTTTTTGGGAAAATTTTTATTGGTTTCTGTACACTTCTACTCGAATTTATATGTAAAGATGTATGCTTACGTATTATTGGTTTTTCGTCAGTGTTGGTGATAATACGGAAATTCTAAATTTGGTTTTTTAAGTGTGAAGCTCAGCTGAGGAAAGTATATAATTTTCCAACACTGTTATTGGAAATTTCGCGGAAAATTTTCTCCCAGTAGTAGTTGCAGAAAAAAACATTTTTCGTAAGTAGTCGTTGTTGAAAATAGTATTTTCACGAAGTAGTTGTAGATTTTTTCGAATAAAAAATACATTTTTTCGGAAAATTTTTTGGATGATTATTCTCGTCAGGTTGCTGAATATCTTGGCGACTGTTTTGATGGTGTGAAAAGCCTCAACTTCGAAAAAGATCCTATAGATGGGCGAATAGGAAACGGAATAATTTCCAAAGATAAGGAGTATGTGCCGTTTTTCGAGGATGTGATTTTGGAGGGCGCGGTGGAAACTTATCTGACGAATTTGGAATCGCATATTCGATGTACGTTACGCGATATTTTGGATAACGCTCGAGCGGCTGCGGAAAATTGGGAGGTTGACAAACCTCGGGAAATATGGTTACAAGATTACTGCGCGCAGTTGGCTTTGGTGACTACTCAACTAGTGTGGACAGAGGAAACGGCGAGAGCGTTTGACGAACTGGAGGGCGGAAGTGAAACGGCGATGAAAGATTATAAGAGAGTTTGTGATGATCGCATTGAAAAATTGATCAAACAAGTAAGTGGGAAAAAGAAATTTATGATATTTTTTTTAAAAATTTGTGTTTTTTGCCATTTTTTTCACAAAAGGTTGTTATTGATCGTATTGAAAAACTGATTAATCAGGTGAGTGAAAAAAGATTTTTTTCTGATGATCTTTTCCGGAAAAATTGTCTCTTTGTGGGTTCTTTGTAACTCTTTTTAACGAAAATTTGTATTGAAAAACTGAATAAATGAGTAAGGGAAAAATTTTTTCTTTTTGCAGTAGCAGAATTTAATTTTCCTCCATTTTTTTGCGAAAAAAATTTTCCCCATCACATTAATTCACCTGTTTGGTCAGTTTGTATTTTGAACTCAATTTTAAGTTCATTGGTCATATTTTCTCTATTTTTACGGAAAAAAATTCCCAGAAAAAAATTTCCCATCACATTAACTCTGAATATTTTTAGTTTTTATGTATTATATTTCTCCTATTTTATTTTTTTCGTGGAAAGAGAATTGTCCACTGGGAAAAAACGAATTTTCCGGAAAAAATAAAGTAAATTTGTTGTTTTTTTGCCAGGTTCAACAACCACTCGATGCTGATCTTCGTGCAAAGATTATCACTATTATCACTATAGATGTCCACGCCCGAGATGTTATTGAAAAATTCATCCAAACTAAAATTACGGATCCTACAGCTTTCCAATGGCAAAGCCAGCTGAGATTTTATTGGCAACATAAACCGGCCGGTGGAAATCTGGTGTCATTTACTCCGGAAGAGCTTAAAACGTGCGTGATTCGAATATGTGATTGGTCAACGATTTATCAATATGAATATGTGGGTAATTGTGGACGGTTGGTGATTACGCCGTTAACGGACCGGTGTTACATAACGTTGACGCAAGCATTGAATTTGATAATGGGAGGAGCACCAGCTGGGCCGGCGGGTAGGTTTGGGACGTTTTAACACGGGTAAAAACGTTGGGTTTTAGGTACGGGTAAAACGGAGACGACGAAGGATTTGGCGAGAGCGATTGGGTTGGCGGTGATGGTTTTCAACTGTTCAGATCAGATGAGCTATTTAACGATGGCACAGATTTTCATGGGGCTGAGTCAGACAGGAGCTTGGGGGTGCTTTGATGAATTTAATAGGATCAGTATAGAAGTGCTTAGTGTTGTTTCTACACAAGTAAAAACGGTCCTAGATGCGATTAAGGAGAATCTGAAAACGTATTTGTTTATGGATGAGGATATTCGGCTGATACCAACATGTGGGTTTTTCATAACGATGAACCCAGGCTATGCTGGTCGAACAGAATTGCCGGAAAATTTGAAAGCGTTATTCAGATCGTGTGCAATGGTAGTGCCCGATCTCGTTTTTATATGTGAGAACATGCTGATGAGTGAAGGGTTCGTGGTTGCAAGAAGTCTGGCGAGGAAATTCGTTTGTTTATATATGCTATGTCGGGAATTGCTGTCTAAGCAAATGCATTACGATTGGGGGCTGCGAGCAGTGAAGTCGTTATTACGACAAGCGGGGACGCTGAAGAGGGCCGATCCAGATATGGATGAATATCCGATTTTAATGAGAGCGTTGAGAGATTTTAACACACCGAAAATTGTTACGTCGGATATGCCCATTTTCTTGAGGCTAATACAAGATTTATTCCCTGGGGTGAGCGCTGAAGTGAAGTTAAATCCGGAATTTTCGAAAGTAGTTGCGAAAGTTGTTAAGGAAAGAGGACTGCAAGCTGACGAAGGGTTTGTTACGAAAATTGTGGGTCTTCTGGACATTTTGGGAGTTCGACATTGTTGTTTTATCATCGGTCCAACCGGCTCTGCGAAAACGGAGGTCTGGAAATGTTTGTTGGAGTCGTTGAAAGTTATCGGTGAGGAAGGCGCGTATGAAGCCCTGAATCCAAAGGCGATAACTTCTGATGAGCTGTATGGAATTATGACGAAAACTAAGGAGTGGAAGGATGGCGCGATTGCTGTTATAATGAGGAATATGAGTAAGGAAATTAACGGCTATAAAAGTTTGCACAAGCATAAGTGGGTTGTTCTTGATGGGGATATCGACGCGACATGGATTGAATCTATGAACACGGTCATGGATGATAATAAGGTAATCGATCACGTGATCGATTTGGCGATTTTGTTACATTGCGTATAAATTTTTATATTTTTTGTTGAATTTATGAAAAAAAACGGCAGAAATTCTACTGCTTTAAAATGTTCAAATTTCTAGGAGAAAATTCGACCTGAAAAAAATTATCATCCGATTTTTCCCGGAATTTGGGGATTTTCAATATTAAAAAAATGCAAAAATGAGAAAAACGGCAGAAAATTTACTATTGTGAAATGTTCAAATTTTTGGAGGAAAAATTTTCGGCAGGAAAAATATTGTGGGGTAAATTGCCATCGGAATTTCTTTCTTCAATTTGTGAGAAAAACGGCAAAAAATGTAAAAATGAGAAAAAATGTAAAATTATATTTAAAAAATATAACAAGAATAAAACTTTTTCAGGTACTCACCCTCGTTTCGAACGAACGTATTCCCTTTACCAACACTATGCGTATGCTACTAGAAATCCAAGATATGAAGTGCGCCTCCCCAGCGACTGTCTCACGCGGTGGAGTGCTCTTTATCAACGAATCTGATGTCGGCTGGAAACCCTATATTGAATCTTGGAGGGAAAAAATGGACCCGGTGGCACAAAGTACATTCTATTTACTCTTCAGCAGCTATTTCGAGGCGAATATAGAGTAAGTTTGAAATTTTCTGGGAAATTTTATTTCTTTTCTGTGGAATTTTTCATCTTTTTGGGTAGTTTTTATGCCACATGGTGAAATATGAATTAATTTTCGGAAAATTTTTCGGTGATTTTGTGATTTTTCCCCCACATAGGTCATTCCGTGTTAGTGATAGAAATTTCTTGTGTGAATTTTACAATTATATACCACTCGGAGAAATATAAAGAATTTTTCGAAAATATTTCCGTTATTTTTTCATTTTTTCCCCACATATTTCATACCGTGTTAGTAAATAAAATTTTCCTGTGTAAATTTTAGTAAATTTCAGTAAAAAATGTCATTTTTATGAGAATTTTTTCGGAAATTTTTCTTTTTTTTCAGTACAATTCGGCGACAATATGCATTTTCCTGCCCAATTTTGGACATGGGTTTCGTTCAAGCGATTTGTGCTATTATTGACGCTTTGTTAAACAACAACACTAAGGAGGCTACGGAGGCGTTGAAAGCCGCGAATTCTGAAGAGCAAAAGCTGATTTACGAAGCGTATTTTGTATTTGCGATGATGTGGAGTGTGGGAGGTGCGGTAGCTGATGATAAAATTACAAATCACCGTAAAAGTTTCAACAGTTGGATGAGAAACACAAGTAAAATAAAATTCCCAGAAGCGGGTGAAGCGATGGACTATCGATACGATACTGTTAATCAGTGTTGGAAACATTGGGAAGAATTCGTAACACCATATGAACCCGTCACCGAGAGGATGTATCAATCGATTGTGGTATCAAATACTGAGATAGAGCGATTGAAATATATATTGTCGCTTTGCATGAAGCGGGCAAAACCGGTGCTGTTTTGTGGAGTCGCAGGTGAGCAAAGGGGAAAAAATAATATTTTTTAGGGAAAAATTTCACTTTTGTCGAATTTTATTTGAAAAATATATTTGGAAAAATAAAGAGAAAAATTTTGGGGGAAAAATTTAGAATTTGTTGGTCGAATTTATCATTATCATTTTTACCAAAACAATTTTCGTCTTGTCTTTTTTCGGGAAAATTATGATGAAAAAATATAGAAATTTTTCGTAGAATTTTTTTATGGTCGAGTTTTGGATACCTTTTTTTCAGGTACGGGGAAAACAACTATAGTGAAAGACTTCCTATCGGAATTGGGAGAAGAAATGCTGAGTGCTTCGTTAAATCTGAACAGCTATACTGATAGTTTTTCACTGCAATTGATTTTGGAAAGCTATCTCGATAAAAGAACCGGCCGTACGTTTGGTCCCCCGGGAAATCGAAAATGTGTTTATTTTATCGACGACTTGAATATGCCATATGTGGACGAGTATGACACTCAGAGTGCTATAATGCTTTTAACGCAGGTGAGCGTATTTCGGGAAAATTTTCGGGAAAAACTTGGGAAATTTTAATGGTTTGTGAACACTTATTATCAGGATTAGAAAAATTGTGAGGAAATTTTTGGAAAATTTTTCGAAATTTTGATTGGTTTTTGAGCACTTCTATTTGAATTGGGGAAATATGAAAATTGTGAGGAAATTTTGGGGAATTTTTCATTGATTTTTGGAAAACTTTTATACGAATTTTATAATTAGTATAGAAATTCCTGAGCTCAATTGAGGAACGCAAACGTATATTCCTTCAACATTTTTTGTCTTTTTCAGCTCATATCATACGGAACGCTATTTGATCGATTTCATCTTGAAGAAAAAAAGGATATTGTTGATATTCAATATTGTGCTTGTATGAATCCGAAGGCTGGCAGTTTTATGGTAAACGCGCGGTTGCAAAGGCACTTTACGGTTTTGACGACATTCGCGCCGACGGGTGATTTGATAACGCAAATTTACTCGCAAATTTTGGGATACCATTTGCAGCAGTTTGAGAGCGGGGTGAGAAATTTACAAGAAAATATTGTAAATGCAACGACGGAGGTTTTGAGTCAAATTTTGGCTCAGCCGTCGTTTTTACCATCGGCGAAAAAATTCCATTATCAATTCAATCTGAAGGATATTTCGAATGTTTTCCAATCCCTGCTGAATACCACCCCAGGGCTGTTTCGGGGCAGTCCGATGAAATATCTGCGAGTATGGCTGCATGAGTGCAGGAGAGTCTTCAGCGATCGTTTGGTTAGTGAAAGCGATATGAAGGAAATGGAAATGATTTTCGAGCAGTCTGCGAAAAAACATTTTGGTGGAATTTCGATGGAAGAGTTATTCGGCGAAAATTTGATATTTACGTCGTTTGTTTCGGTGCACGGTGGCAACGACAAGCAGTATATGGCAATACGCGATCAAGAGCAGCTGAATGAAGTTTTGACAGAAAAACTGGCAGAGTATAACGAGACTTTTGCCGAGATGAACTTGGTGCTATTTGAGGACGCCATGGCTCATGTGTGCAGAATTTCGCGGATCATAGATCTGCCCTGCGGAAACGCATTACTCGTCGGTGTGGGAGGATCTGGGAAGCAGTCGCTGTCGCGGCTCGCGTGCTTCGTAACGCAAACAGATGTTGTTACGATTCTCGTGAATATGTCCTATGGAACGGCTGATTTGAAATTGGATCTGCAAGAAATGTATAAAAAGGCGGCGGTGAAACCAGGGACTCCACATGCGTTTTTGTTAACGGATGGGCAAATTGCCGACGAGAAATTTTTGGTATATATTAACGATATGTTGGCGACGGGGAATATACCAGATCTATTCACGAGAGAGGAGTATGATGCGCTTCTGGGAGCAGTGAGGAATCAGGCTAAAGCTGCTGGGGTGAGTGGGCGAAAATTCTGATGAAAAAAACGTATTTTTGGTTTTTTTGTTGGAGTTGATTTTGAGAAATTATTATGAATCTTTTGATGATTTCTTTTATGTGGAAAAGTGTTTACGTTCATTTGTTCAACAAATGACAACAAATTTTGTTGTTTATATATAATTTTGCAGTATGGGAAAATATGCACATGGTCAGCTACATGTGTTGGTGATAAGATGAAAATTCTGAGGGAATTTTCATTGGTTTCTGAACACTTTCATAACTCTGCTGAGCTCAGCAGCTGAGGAAAGCGAACATATCTTCCTACTCCAACACTGGAGTTTCACCCGTTTTACGTGTAGTGGCGTAAAACTTCATGAAAAACGCGATATCCAGTAGTCGTTAAATATGTTTTTCACGAGTGTTTTTCATATCACGGTCGCGGAACTCCAGTGTAATTTTGTGGCGCAGTGACGATTTTATTGCTCTTTTTTTCCTCAGTACCCAGACGAACGATCGTCACTATTCCAATTCTTCCTGGATAAGGTTCGAAAAAATCTACATCTCATTTTGTGCCACTCGCCGGTTGGTGACACTTTCCGAATTCGCGGGAGAAAATTCCCAGCGTTGATTTCGTGCATGACCGTTGATGAGTTTCACCCTTGGCCGCGTGCAGCGCTGACATTTGTGGCATCGAGATTTTTACAAGAAATTTCGCTACCCGAAGAATCACTTTATGAAAAACTCGCCTCTAACATGGCTGAGGTGCATTTATCAATTGATGTTGCAAATGCGAAGTATTTGGCAGTTGAAAGACGATATAACTATACCACACCGAAAAGCTTTCTAGAGCTGATCGCGTTTTATAAACAATTGTTGGAAAAAAAGCGATCGAAGGTTGAAATTAATATAGAGCGATTGGAAAAAGGTTTGACGATTATGGAGCAAGTGAAGGCTAAGGTGGAGGGCCTGAAGGAAGATTTGAAGGTGAAGATGGTACAAGTAGAAGAGAAAAAAGCGGCAACAAATGTGCTGATTGACGAAGTAAATGTGGGGGTAAATATTTTATTAACGAATTTCGCGTGAATTTTTTGTTTGCAAATTTAATTTTTTATGAAAAATTTTTTCTGGAATTTCCATACTGAGATTTGAGAGGAAATTCTTAATTTCTAAGCGAATTTTTAGTATTAAAATTTGATATTTAGGTTACTGTAGCTTCGGAAAAAGCAGCAACAGAAAAAGCGGTCGCTGATGAGGAAGCGACTAAGACAAACGCACTTGCCGAGGAAGCGAGTAAAATTAAGGCGCAAGCAGATGGTGAACTAGCGGAGGCGATGCCGGCTATGGAGGCGGCGAAGGAGGCGGTAGACTGTCTCACGAAACCGGCAATTACGGAGCTGAAAGCGTTGGGAAAGCCACCGCCGGATTGTGTGGAGGTGACGAAGGCGGTTATGATTTTATTGAGAAATGAAAGAAAAAATTTGGATTGGAAAGCCGCGCAGAAAATGATGAATAATCCACAAGCGTTTTTGGAGGAGGTTATGTCGTTTAACGCGAATGAAATTCCCGATTGGGTGCTGGACATGATAGACCCGATTTTGCAAAAGGAATTTTTCAACTATAATTCTATGAAATCGAAATCAACGGCAGCAGCGTATCTGTGCAACTGGGTTGTGAATATCGTTAAGTATAATAGAATTTATGTTAAAGTGGCGCCGCTGATGAAAAAGTGGCGGAGTCTACTAAGCAGAAGGAAGATGCGGAGGCGGCGTTGGTGGTTGTTTTAGCACGGGTTAAAACGGTGGAGGAAAAAGTGGCGAAATTGGAGAAAACGTTGAGTGACGCGGTGAGGGAGAAAGAACAAACGGAAGCTGAGGCGAATGCGTGTCTGGCAAAATTGGAGTTGGCTCAGCGCCTGGTGGACGGGCTCGCCGATGAATACGCGAGATGGACGCAAACGGTGAAGGAGTTGAAGGAAAAAAGTTTGACATTGATTGGGGATTCTATGTTGGCGTCAGCGTTTGTTGGGTAGGAAAATGGGATGTTTTAACACGGGTAAAAACGTCACGATTTTTTATTCAGGTATATCAGTCCGTTTTCGGCTGCTTTCCGATTGGATTTGTGGAGCAACGTTTGGAGTGATGATATCAAAGCCAAAGGAATTCCCTTTACTGAGGGAATTGATCCCCTCCATGTGTTGGCGTCTGAGGCTGATATTGCACTATGGAAAAACGAGGGTTTGCCGGCTGATAGAATTTCAGTGGAAAATGCAGCAGTGGTGACAAGTTGTGCGAGATGGCCGTTGCTCATCGATCCGCAATTGCAGGGTAGGTGGGAATTCGAGGAAAAATGGTATTTTATGATAATAAAAAAAGTTGGTAAAATTTAATTTGGTGATAGTATAAAATTGAAGGCCTTGTTTTTGTGGAGTTGGAGGAATATATGTTTTGTTTTCTCAGTGTTTATGGAATTTTGGTAGAAATGACTAAATTTTTAATTTTCATATTGTCAACATCACATGTCGTTTTCCCTAGCTTGCGACGGCTTCCCAGAGGAAAGTTCACCAGAAAATTCGGAGTGTGGAATTTTCGCAAAATTTTACATGTATTGGTGAAAATATGGAAATTGTGAGGAAATTCATAATGGCTTGGGTATTTTCTTTTGAGAAAGCTCTCGAAACACGAAAATTGTGGAGCGATTGAAAGCATATATTTCCACTTCGCGAATTGTTCTGTGTAAAAAAAATTTGTGTTAAAAAATTTTTTTAACGATTACATCGGTTGAGCTCTCGAGACACATACCATTCGGGAGAGCGTAGGTCATATACCCTGTGAAAAAAAAGGAAAATTTACCGATTTTTTTCATAGGAAGCTCTTATTTCCACCCTGTATCGCATACTGATTCGAAACTGCTATTCCTCACTTATCCAGATCTGTCACTAAATTTTCCTATCAGGTGTGAAGTGGATCAAACAGCGTTTTGGCGAGGAGATGACTGCTATTCAACTGACCCAACCGAATTGGCTTCAAAAAGTTCTCTTCTGCGTTTCTATGGGAGGACAACTTTTGATTGAAGCGGTAGGGGAAGAAATAGATGCAATATTAGAACCGCTTCTCGCGAGGTAACCAAGGCGGGTGTAGCGGTTTAATAGTACTACGTGGAGTTACTGGTTGGTGACAAATTAGCAGATTCATGTGAAATTTGATGTGCTACAGGTGTTGGTTACGTTGCTGCATCACAGTTTTGAGAGGGTTTTTTCCTGTGAGTTTGAGAGAATACAGCGTATTCACATGTTGTCTTTATTACATGGTAAACTGTGTGTGTTGATGACGATACGCAAATTCGTATTGGTTTTCGTACACTTCTTAGCAGAGCGAAAACACTGTGAGAATTGGTTACTGCTCAGGCAAGTTTCCCGAAGGGGTCGAAGCGCATTCGTCATTAAAATTGGAGGAGAGGAGATTGACTACGACCAGAAATTCCAACTAATTTTGCAGAGCAAGTTGCCGAACCCTCACTATAGGTGAGAAAATCTACTCGTGTTGGTGAAATTATGAAAATTCTGGGGAAATTTTCGGGAAAATTTTGGTTGGTTTCTGTACACCCTTATTCGGATTTTATAATTAATAAGGAAACTTTTGAGCTCATGTGAGAGAAGCAAACATATATTCTTCCAACACTGGATGAGACTTCGTCACTGCGCCACAAAATTATTTCGTTTTTTTTGTATTTTTCAGACCGGAAATTGCAGCTCAGTGTACTATCATTAACTTCATCGTCACACCGGAGGGGTTGGAAGATCAAATTCTAGCGATGGTGGTTAACGTGGAGAAACCTGAATTGGAACAACAAAAACAAGAATTGGTAAGATAAGGAAAGATATTTTTTATTTTCTGCGCGCACAGCGAAGATTAATTTATGGTTTGAGAAAATATGCAACTTTTGTAGTTTTTTTCTC
>NW_003215602.1:34499-43475 GCF_000006405.1 Perkinsus marinus ATCC 50983
ACTATAATTCTATGAAATCGAAATCAACGGCAGCAGCGTATCTGTGCAACTGGGTTGTGAATATCGTTAAGTATAATAGAATTTATGTTAAAGTGGCGCCGCTGATGGAAAAAGTGGCGGAGTCTACTAAGCAGAAGGAAGATGCGGAGGCGGCGTTGGTGGTTGTTTTAGCACGGGTAAAAACGGTGGAGGAAAAAGTGGCAAAATTGGAGAAAACGTTGAGTGACGCGGTGAGGGAAAAGGAGCAAACGGAAGCTGAGGCGAATGCGTGTCTGGCAAAATTGGAGTTAGCTCAGCGCCTGGTGGACGGGCTCGCCGACGAATACGCGAGATGGACGCAAACGGTGAAGGAATTGAAAGAAAAAAGCTTGACATTGATTGGGGATTCTATGTTGGCGTCAGCGTTTGTTGGGTAGGAGAATGGGATGTTTTAACACGGGCAAAAACGTCACGATTTTTTATTCAGGTATATAAGTCCGTTTTCGGCTGCTTTCCGATTGGATTTGTGGAGTAACGTTTGGAGTGATGATATCAAAGCCAAAGGAATTCCCTTCACCGAGGGAATTGATCCTCTCCATGTGTTGGCGTCTGAGGCTGATATTGCACTATGGAAAAACGAGGGTTTACCGGCTGATAGAATTTCAGTGGAGAATGCAGCAGTGGTGACAAGTTGTGCGAGATGGCCGTTGCTCATCGATCCGCAATTACAGGGTAGGTGGGAATTCGGGAAAAATGATATTTTATGATAATAAAAAAGTTGGTAAAATTTAATTTACGAAAATTTGGTGATAGTATAAAACTGAAGGCGTTGTTTTTGTGTAGTTGGAGGAATATTAGTTGTTTTCTCAGTGTTTATGGAATTTTGGTAGAAATGACTAAATTTTTATTTTTCATATTGTCAACATCACTCGTCGTTTTCCCTAGCTTGCGACGGCTTCCCAAAGGAAAGTTCACCAGAAAATTCGGAGTGTGAAATTTTCGCCAAATTTTACATAAATTGGTGACAATAGGGAAATTGTGAGGAAATTCATATTGGCTTCGGTATTTTCTTTCGAGAGAACTCTCGAAAAAAAAGGAAATTGCGGAGCGAAAAAAGTATATATTTTCTGTGTATTTTTCTGTGTGTAAAAAAGAAAAAATTTTCTGTGAAAAAATAATTTTTCAACGATTACGTCAGTTGAGCACTCAAGACACATACCATTCGGAAGAGTGTAGATCATATACTCCGTGAAAAAGGATGGAAACTCTTTCGATTTTTTTTCGTAGGAAACTCCTCTTTACCACCCTATATCGCATGGTGATTCGAAACTGCTATTCCTCACTTATCCAGATCTGTCACTAAATTTTACTATCAGGTGTGAAGTGGATCAAACAGCGTTTTGGCGAGGAGATGACTGCGATTCAACTGACCCAACCGAACTGGCTTCAAAAAGTTCTCTTCTGCGTTTCTATGGGAGGACAACTTTTGATTGAAGCCGTAGGGGAAGAAATAGATGCAATATTAGAACCGCTTCTCGCGAGGTAACTCGGGCGGTTGTGACGGTTTTATAGTATTACATGGAGTTACTGGTTGGTGACAGATTAGCAGATGATGATGCTACAGGTGTTGGTTAAGTTGCTGCATCACAGTTTTGAGAGATTTTTTTCTGAATTTGAGAGAATATAGCGTATTCACTTGTTGTCTTTATTACATGGTAAAGTGTGTGTGTTGGTGACGATACGCAAATTCGTATTGGTTTTCGTACACTTCTTAGCAGAGCGAAAACGCTGTGTGTATTGGTTTCTGCTCAGGCAAGTTTCCCGAAGGGGTCGAAGCGCATTCGTCATCAAAATTGGAGGGGAGGAGATCGACTACGATCAGAAATTCCAACTGATTCTGCAGAGCAAGTTGCCGAACCCTCACTATAGGTGAGAAAATATACACGTGTGTTGGTGAAATTATGAAAATTCTGGGGAAATTTTCGGGAAAATTGTTGTTGGTTTCTGTACACCTTTATCCGGATTTTATGATTAATAAGGAAACTTTTGAGCTCATCTGAGAGAAGCAAACATATACTGTATTCCTCCACCACTGAATGGGACTTCGTCACTTCGTCACAAAATTCGGTCTTGAGAAAATTCTGAGGAAATTTTCCGAAAATTTTTTGTTGGTTTTTGTTCACTTCTTTCCAAATTATACAATTAGTGCGGAAATCAAACACATACTTTTTCGACACTGGACGAGATTTTGTCGCTGCGCCACAAAATTATTTCGTTTTTTTGCGTTTTTCAGACCGGAAATTGCAGCTCAGTGTACTATCATTAACTTCATTGTCACGCCGGAGGGGTTGGAAGATCAAATTTTAGCTATGGTGGTTAACGTGGAAAAACCTGAATTGGAGCAACAGAAACAAGAATTGGTAAGATATGGAAAGATATTTTTTACTTTCTGCGCGCACAGCGAAGATTCATTCACGGTGTGGGAAAATATGCATGTGTTGGTGACAATAAGAAAATTGTGGAAAAATTGTTGGTTTTTGTATACTTATACCGTAATTTTGTCGGGAGAAGTCGCGTTCTCAGCTGAAGAAAGCGAACAAATATTCCTACAACATTGTCAATTTGTTACACAGAGTAAAATCAAATTATCTGTTTTAGTGAGGAAATTATCATTTTTGATTCTCGTAGAAATTATGAATTCGCTGGATTTGTTGTTTTCGTGCAAGGTACGGAAACAGAACGAATTCAAAGTAACTCTGGCGAAATTAGAAGATGATCTTCTGGCGCAACTAGCCGCTGCGGACCCCGCGACGATTTTGGATAACGTCGCGCTGATCGAGGGCTTAGAAGTTACCAAGAAAACGGCGAATGAGATCAACGAACAGGTGAGGGGGTGTTGTTGTGAAGTGAAAGAAATGTGGTATTTATTGGAGTTTCACCTGTTTAACGTGAAGTGATGTATTACTCCATGTGAAAAACGCGATATAAAGTGCATTGAAAGTACTTGGCGAATTACGCGGGACAAATCACGCCGTGTCACTCGGTATTCACTGCTTACATCTGTTTTTTACGAAATGAAATATGAAATGTATTTTTCATATCACGGGTGAAACTCCAGTCTCGTAATTTCAGGTTAAATTGGCGAACGAAACGGAAGTGCAAATCAACGAGTCGCGCGAGCAGTATCGTCCCGTCAGCGCGGAGGGTTCGATGTTGTTCTTTTTGATAATACAATTGTGTTTCATCGAACATATGTAAGCTCACGTGAAATTCTGATGAACATTTATGATCGATTTTAGGTATCAATATTCTCTGGACAGTTTCGTGTCGTTCTTGTATAGAGCGATTGAGCGAACACCAGCGTCGGAGGATGTGACGGAGCGATGCGGATCGTTGATTTTCACGATAAGACTTACGATTTTCCGCTGGGTGAATCGCGGGCTATTCGAAAGGCATAAACTTATTTTCTGCGCATTATTGACGTTTAAACTACTCCAAAGGGGCTTACTGAGCGAGACGTATAATGCGGGACAATATCAGTTCTTGTTAAGAGGACCAATACGGACAGATGTGGAAAACCCTATCGCGGACTGGCTGCCGAACGCAAACTGGTGAGGAGCTGTATGCTTGGCATTTCACTGATTTATAGAAGTTTAGAGAATTCACATGAACTTCCGTAAATTATCATTTTCTCGCCAACACGTGCATATTGTGATTTTTTCCCAAAAAAATTTTCAGGTATGCAGTACAGAAACTGATAGAACAGGAAGGATTCGAATCATTTGCGCAGAATATGGAAAAGGATGCTCCCAATCGATTCAAAGAATGGTTTAACGAGCTCGCCCCGGAGGACCAAAAATTACCACTAGATTGGAAAAAGCTCGACAATCAACCTCTGCAGAAAATGCTGGTTTTGAGATGTTTGCGACCTGATAGAATGACAATAATGATGGGTGAGATTTGGGGAATTTCGTGGCGCGTGACGTTTTTTCGCTCAGGTAATTGGATCCGCAAGGCGTTACCGCACGGACGTGAATATATGGACTGTGATGGTAGCAGCAGTTTTTACGAAGTTTTGTCCAACAGTTTTGAGGACTCTTCGAATTTAACACCGATTTTCTTCATTTTGTCACCTGGCGCTGACCCTGTGAAAGAAGTAGAAGCACTCGGGAGGAAGACGATACAGTTGCAAATTAATGTGAATTACCACAACGTTGCGATGGGGCAAGGCCAGGATGTTGTTGCTATGGCGAAGTTGGATTTGGGGCATAAAGAAGGGCATTGGATTATGTTGCAAAATATTCATCTGATGCCCAAATGGTGTACAGAATTGGAGAAAAAATTGGACAATTTCGCGATCGAGGGATCTCATCCGAGTTTCCGCTGTTTTTTAAGCGCGGATCCTTCCAATGGAATTCCGATAGGAATTTTGGAGCGATCGATTAAGTTGACGAATGAGCCTCCCCAAGGACTTCTGGCAAATCTTCGCCGTGCGTTCGCGTTCTTCAACAAGGAAGATTTTGAGGAGCGCGATTCCCGAGTGAAGAGTATTTTATTCGGACTTTGTCACTTCCATGGTGTTATGCTGGAGAGGAAGAAATTCGGACCGTTGGGATATAACATGATGTACCCGTTTTCGATCGGTGATTTGAGGGATTCCGCGAGCGTATTATATAACTATCTAGAGAATGCTGCCTCAGTCAAAGTGCCTTGGGACGATTTACGGTAAGGCGTGGGAGAAGTTGGATAATTTTAGATTTTTTTGGGCAGATATATTTTCGGCGAGATCATGTATGGTGGACATATTGTGGACGATTGGGACAGAAAACTGTGTCGAACATATTTGGAGTTTTTCATGCATGATGAATTGCTCGACGAAACTGAACTGGTGAATTTTTTCGATTTTTTTCTCGGAAAATTTCTGCTTTTTCAGGTGCCTTTCACAGATCCTACTAAGCTCACTTTCTTATCACCAGCGCCCAGTTCTCACGAGAAGTAGAAATTCTTCCGCGTGCGTTGAGGAAAATCTGTTCGGTAGGTATCTGGAACATATCGAACTGATGCCGGGAGAAACTCCTCAGTTTTTCGGACTGCATCCGAATGCTGAAATAGGGTGAGTTTGGTTTGAATCGATTGCAGTTTTGCAATACTTGTTGGTAGATTCCGAAGCGCGCAATCGAATACGTTATTCCAAACGCTCTTGAATTTGGACGCTCGCTCGGGCGGATCTGGTGGAACAGATGAAGAAGCGGGCGAAGTGAGTTTTTGTAGCGATGGATTATCTAAATGTTGTAATTTACGAGTAATGGAGTTTCACCTACGATATGAGAATACTAGTTAAAATATGAACAAAAAAACGCATAAAACACGTGTCATGTTTTACGTGAAACCTGGAGTGATTTGTCCAGTGTGACTCGCCAAGTGTGCTCAATTCGCTTCATATCACGTTTTCCACAGGAAATATTGAAAACGGACGAAACTCCGATGAATAACTGTTGTTATAATCAACTTATACTGTACGAAATTTTCCAGTACTTTCCCTATACACTTGAGTGATTTCTGGAAGATATCCAAAAGTTTCTATATAGCTCGATTCAGGCGTTATCCCCGCTAGCCATGGCTGAGGCTTTCTGCAATGATATCCTCGACGATGTTAGAGACATCAAATTCCCTGTTGATGATATCAGTCGGTCTATGCCTGATGAGGAAAAGGGTAGGTATTGGTAGCTGTCCACGAGATGTATGTTTCATCGTGTTAGGTCCTTATCAGTATGTGTTCTTGCAGGAGTGCAGTTATATGAACGAACTCATTTTCGAGATGGTTAGGTAAGCAAATTTGTTGGAGATCTTTTCGATTAGTAAATTTTTCTCGAAAGAAAGTTCTCGTGACAGATTTAATGAAAATGATAATGATCGGAGAGTTTCCTTACAAAATTTCAGATTGATGCTTTCAGATTGCGCGTTCTTGTAGGTCTTTGGAAGAACTACAATTAGGATTCAAGGGCGAGTTGACTATGTCGGAAACTATGGAAAATTTGACTGATGCCCTCATATTGGAAATTATTCCACCGCGTTGGGCTAAATTGGCTTTCCCGAGTACGAGACCTTTACGTTCGTGGTTGACAAATTTGAAAGAAAGGTTAGTGTGATTGTATATAGTAATTTGATTATGCTGCGCTCAGGTGTGCGCAATTAGAGGAGTGGACGAATGATCCGGCGTCTGTCCCGAAGGTCGTAGACGTATCCAAGTTCTTCAACCCGCAGTCGTTTTTGACTGCGATTAAGCAACTGTGTTGTCAACAGCAAATGTTAGAGTTGGACAAACTGATGGTATTCACGGAAGTGACCAAGAAAGAAAAATCTCAGATTGAGAGCTTCAGTCGAGAAGGAGCTTATGTGACAGGAATGTTCCTCGAAGTGAGTTGAGCGAAAAAAATGTTTTTTGTGATTTTTTGCAGGGTGCGCGTTGGGATATCAACGGGAATTGCTTGGATGAGTCCAAGCCAAAAGAAATGTTCTGTAAAATGCCAGTGATCAACTGCAAGGCTGGTTTGGCTGATGAGACCGGAAAAGGGGAGAAAGGAATGTATATATGCCCAATGTAAGTTTTTTGCGTAATATTCGATATCAGTTTTGGTTTCTGTTCAGCTACTGTACCCCGCAAAGAAGACCATATTTCGTTTTCGCTGCGCAATTGCGTACGAAACACAACCCAGCTAAATGGGTGCTCGCGGGTGTAGCTATGATTCTCGATATCGGTGTAGCCGTCTGAGATCAGTGATGGCATGCTTGCAGTTGGAGTGAGTTGTTGTTGATGATGATGATAACTTATTTCTTGCGTTGGCATCAGTGATCTTTACGACGGGATAAAAATTGAGCAGATCCGGTAGAGCTGTATACTTGCATACAGGTATTGATATCGTTGACATTCAACTCAGAAGGTTAATTTGGTATCAAATCGTTCTACGCACCTTGAGTATGGGAACCCAGAAACGAAACTCCGGGAAAGAGGCATGTTAGACAGGATAATTGGCTGGAATGAAAACATTTAACCACGAGGTCGACATGGAAGCCAACTATGAAAAGAACTACTGCGTGATTTTCTATCGAGCGCAGTGCTTCAGCCGAGCTAGCTGAGCCACATACTCGTGCTGGATTATTCGCGCAGGTTGAGCTAAGCTCCATTACTAGCCTAGAATATTTCAACTGGTTGAAAATATTTGAGACTATCGGTGGTCGGTTCAATTTCTTTCAGTTTTCTGTATTATTCGTTTCAATGGCTGGTTATTATTCATGGTCATAAGGGAGGGGTAAAGCAGTCAAGGGCAAAGGCAGGCGTTCCGCAAAGGTTGGAAACACCAGTGGACTCGACAACAAAACTGGGGACCATTCCGCCGGGATGGAAACGGTAACGATGGTTACTTTCTGAATCACCAAGTGATGCAAGACCTCAAACCCTACAACCAGAATCTTGTTAGAGAGACTGGTCGGTTAGGTAAGATTGGTCACGTCATGCCGTTCGCAGTTGATGGAGGTTCTGTGATGGGAGTTTTGGCAATATGTCACGGACGAGGGTGGATCTCACAAACCCATGTGGGAAGCAGTCCACGTCCGTGACGCATTCAGTGCCCGGGATAAAACACGGCTATACCAATCAGCCACCGTGCAGATCCCGGGTGAATGCCCCCCATCTCAGATAGAAAAAAAAAACTAAACACCGTCACACCCAAGATAGCTCGTCTGATGCCTAACTAAGAGTGCTTGAGGGTTTCCAACAGGAATTCTCAAGCACTCTGGGGGAACTTTCTCTGTTCTTGGGTGTATGTTCCGAAGGTGATCAGACTGGATCACTGCTTTAGCAACGACTTGACGTCTTGCTTTTCTCTTGAAATTCCGTCATCTGTCTTTCGGCTATCCGTGAACTTGCTCTCTTGGGAGACCTTCACTCACGTCATGCCGTTCGCAGTTGATGGAGGTTCTGTGATGGGAGTTTTGGCAATATGTCACGGACGAGGGTGGATCTCACAAACCCATGTGGGAAGCAGTCCACGTCCGTGACGCATTCAGTGCCCGGGATAAAACACGGCTATACCAATCAGCCACCGTGCAGATCCCGGGTGAATGCCCCCGCCTCATGTTGCCAAACCTCTCCCGCGTGCATGTTCGAAGCTCCATACTTGAATGCCCACCGGGTTAATTAAGGGTGTTAGCAAGTTCACGCCTGGGTTTTATGTCAGTGATCTGATCCCTTCCGCCGTTCTCGGGTCCCCAACCCATGAAACACAGGTGTGGCCTTGTTACTAATCACTCTTAAACACAAATCCTAGTGATCCCAGAAACACCTTATCCGACCATCCGCAGACTATGCGGGCAGCGGGCCTCGATCACAATTACTCATGAGTTCGTGACTTACGGACTTATATGAAGTTCACCTCCTATCCACCTAGCCCAGAGGGCGGTGTACGTATTCTCTCACTATAGCTGCTCCGTGCCTGGCGAGCTTTTTGACCTCCTCGTCCCCATATGTATCGATCATCGCGTCGTGGCGCCACCGCGATATTCCTTTGATAATTGGCCTTGGTGCATCGGCACGCAAGTGATATACTGTCCCACTTCTACGGCAGGAATTACCAGAAAATTTCAGAGACTGCATAAGGTCCACCTCGCCAATAGAGTCCGGTAGAAACTGGGCCAAGCTTTTAACTTCCGCCGTAGTCTTCTTATAGCTTTTGTGGAAGATTCTGAGTGGCCTGGCCGTCGTGTCTCAGAGGCTAATCATAGTGTGGCAGCAGCACCATTTCCCCCTTTGTTCGCACACATCCTTCGAAGCATTACACGAGGTCTCCACGTACTCAATCTTGTTGACTTTGGTGATACCGAGGTGTATTCTAATATGAGTGTTAGGGACCCCAGGTAGTATCTCAGTGATATCCTGTCTTCTTATGCGCAGCAACTCGCCGGACCTTAAGCTCGGTGATATCCCGCTGAGGAGAGCTG
>NW_003215602.1:43575-46061 GCF_000006405.1 Perkinsus marinus ATCC 50983
TTCGATATCAGTTTTGGTTCCTGTTCAGCTACTGTACCCCGCAAAGAAGACCATATTTCGTTTTCGCTGCGCAATTGCGTACGAAACACAACCCGGCTAAATGGGTGCTCGCGGGTGTAGCTATGATTCTCGATATCGGTGTAGCCGTTTGAGATCAGTGATGGCATGCTTGCAGTTGGAGTGAGTTGTTGTTGATGATAATGATAACGTATTTATTGTGTTGGCATCAGTGATCTTTACGACGGGATGAAAATTGAGCAGATCCGGTAGAGCTGTATACTTGCATACAGGTATTGATATCGTTGACATTCAACTCAGAAGGTTAATTTGGTATCAAATCGTTCTACGCACCTTGAGTATGGGAACCCAGAAACGAAACTCCGGGAAAGAGGCATGTTAGACAGGATAATTGGCTGGAATGAAAACATTTAACCACGAGGTCGACATGGAAGCCAACTATGAAAAGAACTACTGCGTGATTTTCTATCGAGCGCAGTGCTTCAGCCGAGCTAGCTGAGCCACATACTCGTGCTGGATTATTCGCGCAGGTTGAGCTAAGCTCCATTACTAGCCTAGAATATTTCAACTGGTTGAAAATATTTGAGACTATCGGTGGTCGGTTCAATTTCTTTCAGTTTTCTGTATTATTCGTTTCAATGGCTGGTTATTATTCATGGTCATAAGGGAGGGGTAAAGCAGTCAAGGGCAAAGGCAGGCGTTCCGCAAAGGTTGGAAACACCAGTGGACTCGACAACAAAACTGGGGACCCTTCCGCCGGGATGGAAACGATAACGATGGTTACTTTCTGAATCACCAAGTGATGCAAGACCTCAAACCCTACAACCAGAATCTTGTTAGAGAGACTGGTCGGTTAGGTAAGATTGGTCTTTTTTGACTTGTGTTTTTCAGGTGGAGTATCAGCTCTTACCCATCAAGCTATGAGCAATACCTCTGCCGCTCTTATTATAAGAGCGGCAGTCAGGGCTGGGACTCATAGGGAGTGTAGTGGTAGTAGGGCTAGGACTCATAGTAGGCGGTGGCAACATGACAAGCACAGTGTATTACTTCAGATATTCGGGGAACTCAGTCCCACCGGGCTAGAGCTGAATCTCCGCTGGGACCGAGCCTCCTCAAGGAACGCACTAGACTGTACTGCTGGGTACATATGCTACGAGCCGTGCGTGGGTGGCTGCCTTCTCATATAAACAAAACTACAGAGGGATCGGTCGAAGCGGCGGGAGAGAAACGAGGAGATTTTTACCGCGACTTGAAGGCCCTCCACTGCTGTGGCAGCGATGATCTCTTCGAGGACGGCGTCAGGCTGTTGAAATCGAAATGGTCCACCGCATATCCCTTACTCTGGAAGTCGTTCGAATCAACCTGGGTGAGACAAGCCGGTACGTGGTACGTTGGATGTCATGCGATTCCCGGCTTCGTACCACGGCACACTGTGCCGTAGAGGGAGTCAATTCAAGTGTGAAAGAAGGCACGTGAAAGGGAGGAGGCATTACCGAGTGTCACCGGATTTCACCGATGTCACCGAATGAAAAGTAGTGCAAGTGCATGTAAATAATAGGAAACGACGCCGCGCGAAGCGCGGCATCAAGAATATAATGGTTGTTATGGTGTAGTGGTAAGTGCATGCGTATGGCATGCTAACGAGCCAGGTTCAACCCTTAGATAACTCGTAATCTTTTTGTATTTGTTCATTATAATCTTATTACGTGCTCTTTTCTTCCTCTTGCGTCTTGCGTTTATCAAGTAGTGTTAGTCTTTAAATTCAACTCTGGCTCCAGTGATCCTCTAACTATTTACACTTAACCAGGGGAACTTTGATAGAGTTAGTCGACTAGGTGGTGTGGAGAGGACCGAAGACTTGCAGGGCTCCCCCCTGAAGCTTCGGTCACGGGACAGGTGCCCGACTAGGTGGTGTCGTATCAACGACTCACGTCTCACACGGGTCTGTCCCGTCACCCAAATCTCTCCACTATCCACCGAACTCTTGGCTTTACCAGAAACTTCGATGACACAATCGATTCATGTTTTTTTTATCCCCTCCTTTCGCTGTAGTCCTTATTACCTATTGACTATTTTTTTTCTTCTTCTGTTGTGTCCCTCGTGCAGCGCATCAAGGCTCCTTTGGCGTAGCCTTGCCAGGCTCTACTCGATTGACTCGAACCGCCTTCACACTTCACTGTGCTATCCTCGCATCCCGAATCTACCAGAATTGTGGCTCCACTATGCTATAGCTATGTCAGCTATAGGATTTATACCTGTTAGGGCTTTAACTGCCTCGTCCGGTAGAACTCCTGCATTTCCCGGAGGCTTGGATCTATGCGCTAAACGATTTTGGCCTCCTTTATTTCCTCTCTCAACGATGGTCATCTCTTCTAGGGTGAAACTTACTCATGAACGCACCTCCATAGTCGTCTTTATCGCGCTAACATACTCCCGCAATGCTTCTGGAGAGATATTGGCTTGGTCAA
>NW_003215602.1:46161-47777 GCF_000006405.1 Perkinsus marinus ATCC 50983
CGTAGTCTTCTTATAGCTTTTGTGGAAGATTCTGAGTGGCCTGGCCGTCGTGTCTCAGAGGCTAATCATAGTGTGGCAGCAGCACCATTTCCCCCTTTGTTCGCACACATCCTTCGAAGCATTACACGAGGTCTCCACGTACTCAATCTTGTTGACTTTGGTGATACCGAGGTGTATTCTAATATGAGTGTTAGGGACCCCAGGTAGTATCTCAGTGATATCCTGTCTTCTTATGCGCAGCAACTCGCCGGACCTTAAGCTCGGTGATATCCCGCTGAGGAGAGCTGATCGTACAAGGCTTTTCTCTGGTTTATCCTTGAACTGGGCCTCAGGACAGTCAAATAGGGACTCAACTGCACTCTCACCGAGAGTGTCTCTCGGGCATTATGGCAGCGCGCTTGGCATCCCGCTGGGGCCTTATACCGTATAAGTTATACGTTAACCAGCCTGCATGGCTTGCTTGATAAGCATTTCATCCGCGGCCTCCATGGTGCTAAAGCCTTCCAGTTTCTGCAAAGTCCTTAGGGCTTTAATTCGCTTCTGTACCGAGGTCGAATTCAGCCCAGTTACATCCAACAGGCGTCTGATGTATCGGATAACTTTACCAGCGTTGAGAGGGGGGGACAATCCCATCTCATAGACCTCTCTTCTTGCCCTTTCGTAGCCTCTTCTTGTGTCCTCACTTATCGAGAGCCCTAGTAGCTCCAGATTCTGAGCAGTAGCCTCAGCTGAACCGTGTGCGGGCTGAATCTCGTTCCACTTCGTGAACTTCACGACGTGAAGGCGGAGTTTTCTGACCAGGGGCGGCTCCAGGCCTACCAGTAGAGGGGGGCTCAGGGGGAGCGGGAATTTTCTCTTGGGGGGCACTTCGATTATACATAACAACATGCCTCGAAGACGAAACCTCAAACCTCGGCCGCCCCCCGGCGCCCCCCCCCTACCGCCGCCCCTGTTTCTGACATGGGGGATGTAGCGGTCCAACGATGACGGACGAATCTGGCATCCCTTTAGTTGGGCCCACTCAAATTGACAGGAACTCAGTCGGGTCCGCAAACGAGAAACCGAGCACTATGAGCCCACGTTAGTCGTGAGTCGCAACTTCTGACAAAGGTGAAGTCTTACAGACTTAAAGAGGAGTGAACGCCACAGCTTTTTTAAGGACTTAACGTGGCACCTCCCGCCACGACCTCGGCATTTGACCGGTGGATACCAACGAAGCACGAGTTAACCTAGAGATATCATCAGCTATGCTGTTCAAGGTCCCGGGAATATGATGAGCATTGAGTCGGTAACGGAAGTCGCCGAATTTCCGAACGACGGAAGCAAGGCTCATAGAGCGTGGCCTGAAGCTTCTTAGTACTGACACCGTACAAGTGTTGTCAGAGAAGCATCTGATATAAGTCACCCGCGGAGCACATATTGCCCGGATGTACTCGAAGCCGTAATAGACTGCGAGTAGTTCGAGGAAATTACTATCACCGCTGATGAACTTCACTGGTTTCAGCTCGGCAGGAAGTTGATCATAGAGCCGATTCCTGCGCTCATACCAAATCTGCCTCCAAATCTCGGGGTTTTCCTCCATATTTATCGAAAACTATCTTAGATCCGAGTATCGC
>NW_003215602.1:47877-50900 GCF_000006405.1 Perkinsus marinus ATCC 50983
AGCAGTATTGGCATAAACGTGGAAAAATAGATTATATTTCTTTCCGGCAATTTTCCGCTGAAAAATAGGAAAAATAATGGAAAAATAGCGCACTTTCGAAAAAATTATTTCCACTCGATCTGATGCAATCCGACGCAAATTCCGATATATTTCTGCCAACGAAGCTTTCTCAGATAGTGTTCAGCTACGCTGCGAAGGCTTCACATTCGGAATTAGTACTCTCTCGAATATCACTGTCCGCCTGTGGTACTCTTTTACCCTGGAGCATTCCTCCGTGTCTTCAAAGTGTCGTTTGCCGCGACGAAATCGTTGAGATTTCATGAAATACTAGGCTCTATGTATTCTTCGAGACAAAATCGATTACGATTCACTAGAACGCAACCCATTAAATCATGGTATTTATGTCATGAGTCAAAGTCGAGAACATTGTAAGCCACATTTTCTCTCATTATGAGAGAAAATGTGGCATACCATGTGATTCTCATACCCTTGCCACGAGTGGCTCGTGGATCAAGATTTGTCGGGCATATGCACAAAAGCCTTTTGTCAAGAGGTGTTGCCGAAGATGTTACATCTTAGATGTACTCTGCATAATAGTCGGAGATTTACTCACTTTGCCCGGGCATACATCGCTCGAGAGTTGATGGATTCCAGCGGAAAGAAAAGGCGAGAGATGGTGTTATTTTTCCCTATTTTTCCATCATTTATTTTTCTTGCAAATTTCCTTCCGGAAATTTCCGGAAGGAAAAATAGCGCAACCTTTATGCCAACCCTGCCCAGTAGGTTATTGGTCACGAGAGCACCATACTTGGTTGTTGATCTCCTCCAGAACTCCTCTCTAACTCTCGTAGGTGGAGCACGTTTACCCGAAATTGAGTCCACCACCTTCTTGACCTCCCCTTTTAAGCGCATCAGCGATACCACCCGGGTCACTTTTGAGTGTCTGTAGCGCTCGCTACTTCAGGAGAGAGCCTCTTGTAGAAAGTCGCCAAGAGCGTGTCATTGGTCAATAATCCTTCAAGATCGGTCACCCTGTCGATGTTCTTACCATGGAGTGTGTCGACTGCTCTAGTAGCTAGTTCAATGGCACAGTCGGCTCCTGGTACTCT
Organism: Perkinsus marinus ATCC 50983; assembly: GCF_000006405.1. Lineage (NCBI taxonomy): Eukaryota > Perkinsozoa > Perkinsida > Perkinsidae > Perkinsus > Perkinsus marinus. Next base: position 48,987 of record NW_003215602.1, read on the forward strand.
CATTTCGGCTATGCACGTATCCCACAGCGTGCTAGTTTCGACACAAACTCTGTCGCTGACTCAATCCCACCGAATCCTCATACTGAGGGTTGGATCCGCGCTCGAAGATATTTTCCCTATTTGGGATTCCAAATCCCAAGCCTCTCAGCGAGAGGCTCTCACTAATAATACCGTTAACTGGGTCCTCGCACTGAGGATAGCGTCTGCACTCGAAAATGCGTTCTCGAGCCTCTCGCTAACAACTTTGCCAACTAGACACTCTCACTGAGGACGGGATCAGCTTTGCTGACGCGTTCCTGAACCTCTCACTAACAATATGGTCAACTAGGCCCTCACCACAAGGATAGGATCGGCGCTCAATGACGCGTTCCTAAACCTCTCACTTATAACACGGCCGAACCGGCACTCTCACTGAGGAAAGGATCTGCGCTCGATGACGCGTTCCTAAGCCTCTCACTGACAATAGGCCAACTCGACACTCACACTGAGGAAAGGATCTGCGCTCGATGACGCGTTCCTAAGCCTCTCACTGACAATAGGCCAACTCGACACTCACACTGAGGAAAGGATCTGCGCTCGATGACGCGTTCCTAAGCCTCTCACTGACAATAGGCCAACTCGACACTCACACTGAGGAAAGGATCTGCGCTCGATGACGCGTTCCTAAGCCTTTCACTGATAATAGGCCAACTCGACACTCATACTGAGGAAAGGATCTGCGCTCGATGACGCGTTCCTAAGCCTCTCATCTATAGAACCAACATTCACACTGAGGATAGGATCTGCGCTCGATGACGCGTTCCTAAGCCTCTCGTCTATAACATGGCCGAACCAGCACCCACAGTGAGGATAGGATCTGCGCTCGATGACGCGTTTCTAAGCCTCTCGTCTATAACATGGCCGAACCAGCACCCACAGTGAGGATAGGATCTGCGCTCGGTGACGCGTTCCTACACCTCTATCCATTAATACGACCAACAGGATCTTCCTAGACTTCAGTAGTATACTTGTGCTGTCAATGTACAACTCCCAAGGCGCTACTCGACCAATTATGGCCTTCAAAGTCAACGAGCATGTAGGGTAGAATGTGCTGGTCATACATCCCGACGGATCGACTACCGAAAGATCCTAGGAGAAAAAAAAACTGTCAGTTACTAATAACTTTCCTTCGGAATCCTCGGATTATTGAAGCACCTGCGAGCGACCAAGCTCGCTCGCCCATCGAATCACTTCCTCTGGAGTTGACCCTAGCCTCTGGCGAGACTTTCCAACAATGCGAGGACCGGAACTCGAGACACGACTAGAAGTGTGAACTCGACAGATTTTTGCGCGACTTTGTGATGAAGAAACACTTGATAGTCATCATAATCACAGGACAAACAAATGCGGAACAAATTGAGCATTGGCGATTTCACTCACAAAGTTGTGAACGATATTCTGCCAATGTCCAGTAGAAAGATTGACCGCTCGAACGCCGCGAATACGAGGCATTACGAAGATGTAACGGAAGTAGGGGCGTCGAAAACAGAACATGCAACTGCCGCAAAATGGGAAGCTACGGCGAAAATTACCGAATTTTCGCGTGCTTCAGCTAACATGCGTTACATATTTACCTCATCGAGGAAAGTTGACTCAGGTTTCCTCACTCCAGCCAATATCCTCCGTTACATCGGAATGTTGAAGGGGAATAGCCAGGATGCCAATTTTAATGAGTTCACGTCTTTGATGCTGAAAGTTTATGTCATCCACGTCTCTCGTCAAGCCACATCTTGGCGCCAGTGCCGCTGTTCTTTTACCTCATTTTTGAAGTCGAAAGTGTGCTACCACGTAATTGAAGTCGGTATAAGACTCCGTTCACTTGACAGCATGCCACTCTACTGAGTGGCGCGCAGTGGCGCAATCACTACCGATGTG
>NW_003215602.1:51000-88339 GCF_000006405.1 Perkinsus marinus ATCC 50983
GAGAGATGAGCGGACACGGAGGCAAGTCGACGAGTGGTCAGCCACGCGAGGCGGCGTCCTAAACTCGTAGAGCCACTCTAGCCCGATCAACTCTGGGTATCAGCTTGGTCTAACCCCGAGACAGAGACGCACAGAACCCAGGTCTCATGATGAGACTAACATCCCGCCGGGATGATCCCGGCAGGGCTACTACTCGAGACCACCTCGAGAGTCACGACAGCTTCCGCTTGTCGTTCTTTACCCCACCATCCAGCCACTAAGGGAGTGACTCAATCATGGTGTCAACCATGTGATATTGTTATCAACAATTCGTTGACGTCCCAATGGTTCGGACCCTACGCCATAGGTCGGTGCTGTAGGGATAGCGATCCCAGCCTATATTTGACCTGCCACTTCAGGGCGGCACATGACTGGGCCACGTTGGTTCCCTACCAAGTCCCAGTCAGTGCTTAAAACACAACATATTAAGTGAAACCGCACAATGATGGAAAAATTAGTCTTAAACCTGCCACTTCATACACGATATTCGATGAACCTGAAGAAAAGAAGCAAATGGATGAAAGGAAAGAACCAAGAAGACTGAAAGGAAGAAAGAAAGAGGAAAAAAAACTAAACACCGTCACACCCAAGATAGCTCGTCTGATGCCTAACTAAGAGTGCTTGAGGGTTTCCAACAGGAATTCTCAAGCACTCTGGGGGAACTTTCTCTGTTCTTGGGTGTATGTTCCGAAGGTGATCAGACTGGATCACTGCTTTAGCAACGACTTGACGTCTTGCTTTTCTCTTGAAATTCCGTCATCTGTCTTTCGGCTATCCGTGAACTTGCTCTCTTGGGAGACCTTCACTCTTTTTTGACTTGTGTTTTTCAGGTGGAGTATCAGCTCTTACCCATCAAGCTATGAGCAATACCTCTGCCGCTCTTATTATAAGAGCGGCAGTCAGGGCTGGGACTCATAGGGAGTGTAGTGGTAGTAGGGCTAGGACTCATAGTAGGCGGTGGCAACATGACAAGCACAGTGTATTACTTCAGATATTCGGGGAACTCAGTCCCACCGGGCTAGAGCTGAATCTCCGCTGGGACCGAGCCTCCTTCAAGGAACGCACTAGACTGTACTGCTGGGTACATATGCTACGAGCCGTGCGTGGATGGCTGCCTTCTCATATAAACAAAACTACAGAGGGATCGGTCGAAGCGGCGGGAGAGAAACGAGGAGATTTTTACCGCGACTTGAAGGCCCTCCACTGCTGTGGCAGCGATGATCTCTTCGAAGGCCGGCGTCAGGCTGTTGAAATCGAAATGGTCCACCGCATATCCCTTACTCTGGAAGTCGTTCGAATCAACCTGGGTGAGACAAGCCGGTACGTGGTACGTTGGATGTCATGCGATTCCCGGCTTCGTACCACGGCACACTGTGCCGTAGAGGGAGTCAATTCAAGTGTGAAAGAAGGCACGTGAAAGGGAGGAGGCATTACCGAGTGTCACCGGATTTCACCGATGTCACCGAATGAAAAGTAGTGCAAGTGCATGTAAATAATAGGAAACGACGCCGCGCGAAGCGCGGCATCAAGAATATAATGGTTGTTATGGTGTAGTGGTAAGTGCATGCGTATGGCATGCTAACGAGCCAGGTTCAATCCTTAGATATCTCGTAATCTTTTTGTATTTGTTCATTATAATCTTATTACGTGCTCTTTTCTTCCTCTTGCGTCTTGCGTTTATCAAGTAGTGTTAGTCTTTAAATACAATGCGGGGACCGGAACTCGAGACACGACTAGAAGTGTGAACTCGACAGATTTTTGCGCGACTTTGTGATGAAGAAACACTTGATAGTCATCAATGATGACTCATCATAATCACAGGACAAACAAATGCGGAACAAATTGAGCATTGGCGATTTCACTCACAAAGTTGTGAACGATATTCTGCCAATGTCCAGTAGAAAGATTGACCGCTCGAACGCCGCGAATACGAGGCATTACGAAGATGTAACGGAAGTAGGGGCGTCGAAAACAGAACATGCAACTGCCGCAAAATGGGAAGCTACGGCGAAAATTACCGAATTTTCGCATGCTTCAGCTAACATGCGTTACATATTTACCTCATCGAGGAAAGTTGACTCAGGTTTCCTCACTCCAGCCAATATCCTCCGTTACATCGGAATGTTGAAGGGGAATAGCCAGGATGCCAATTTTAATGAGTTCACGTCTTTGATGCTGAAAGTTTATGTCATCCACGTCTCTCGTCAAGCCACATCTTGGCGCCAGTGCCGCTGTTCTTTTACCTCATTTTTGAAGTCGAAAGTGTGCTACCACGTAATTGAAGTCGGTATAAGACTCCGTTCACTTGACAGCATGCCACTCTACTGAGTGGCGCGCAGTGGCGCAATCACTACCGATGTGGAGAAGCAAAGGGGTAATGTACAAGATGCTGCTTGCCTCAGACAATACAACTACGATAGCTGAACTATACCGGAAGAATGAGTTCACGAGCCAAAACTACTAATCTCGGACTACGAATACCTCACGTGATTAGTAACCACGTGAGGTATTCGCTTACTCGTAGTAACCACTGGTTACTTCGTTTTATTTCGCGAAAGGGCGGGTATTTAATAGATTATGCTTTTATCATAGATTCGAACTTGGGCGCCCCCTGAGAAAATCTTAAATTCTAACCACTACATCACAATAATCACAAAAAATTTTCACCAAGTGTCCACGGATTAAAGTGCGAGTCCTCGCAAAAGTCGATTTTCCGAGGGCTATTTCCGAGAACTCGGACCGAGTCACTTTCCCCGAATTTAAGTGCTAAACGACAACACGAGCTCGGACTCGGAAAAAACTCATAACTCGGAAACATTCGAACTTAGATATATAGTAATCTCGCGACCAGACTGACTGCGTGATTCGAACACTTCTTTGCATTTATCAATTAATTTTACGTAATGCGTTGAAGAGAAGCATCGCGCGATCAAGGAACACGTGATATCACCACAACACAGTCGAGTTTGCGAGTGCCTCGAAACTCACAGTGAGTGAGTGATACTCACAGGCGCAAGTCTCTTCAATGCGGCTACAAAGGGCTACAATACGACATTCCAGCCTTGCAAATTAATACTCCTGTCTTCACAAGCGCACATATCGAACTACCTCCGAAAAGTTAGTTCAAGCGGGATACAAAGCATTGATTTCCGTTAACAACAAAATGTTTGTATCGGGAAGAAGAGCGACAGAGGAGTGAGCTTGTGTTCGGCGAGGCTTTGGGTCAGTTTGCTCTCGATGACAATAGCCATGCCTGAGCCAATAATGATATTGGCAATAGCTTATTGCACGTAGCCTGTATGTGTTTGAGCTGTTTGGTGGCTGAGCTTCTGCTATCTTGGCGCAGAGTTGCGTTTTTCCGAGCTCGGGTCCAGATCTCCGGGAGTCCAAAGACCCTGAAAACTTTTTGAACTTGGAACTCGGAAAGCAGGGCACATTAATCGAAAATAGGAAAATCGCTTTCCTCGGAACCGAGTAACACGAATTCCGAGCTCGGAAAAATGCTCGGAATTCCGAACGCTCTTTAATTCGTAGTTTTTATCCGAGTTCGGAAAAGCCGCTTTTCCGAGAACTTGGGCTCGGAAATCGACAGAAGTAGTACTTCTGTCGATGAAGTACGAAGTACGAAGTCACTTCTGAAGTACGTCATTGGCATAGTAGAGTGTTAGGACAACGGACCCTAGCAGAACGTAGGAAACCTGAACGAGTTCATTATAGCTAGCGAGATGTGGCCATACACATAATTGGCAATTATGTGTGAGTCCGTGTTGTATACTATGTGTATACTATGTTGTATACACATGATCAGTGCACAATAATTAACTTCGGGCACAGCCTGTACTCGTACAATAGCTATGTATCATAATGATGATGAGTAAGTGCACAACGTCACATAATTCACAATGTGAATTTCACACGACTATTCCTTTCTTCTCCGCGTTATTGCTAGCCAGTGGAATATCCGCGCACCTGAAAAGACGACATGCTAAGGCGACTGAGATTAGCAACAAGGTTCTATAATGAAGACACTTCGATTATCTAATAGAACGAGGGTGAGAAAATTATGCCGAACACGAAATATCAACTGTTCGAGAAGGACCTAGCCTCCAAAGAAAAAATATATTCGGCAGATGATCTGCCGCAGATCCACAAAGTTCTTATCAGTGTTGGAGGAATATATGCTCGCTTCTCTCAGCTGACTCTTCACTATACACGTGTTAATGTGAATTTTGTACAGAAACCAATGAGAATCTGCGCAAATTCCGTCAGACTTTTCATACTATCACCAACCATGTGCATATTTTCCTACAAGCTCCTCGTTATCACCGATTGATGGTATCGAGATGTTATTCACATCACAAGACAACATAGTATAACAGGAAGAAATTAGGAGCACGCACAGCAGCTCCCAAGGGCCTCTGCGCCACTCGTTGGCAGATACTGCCATCCAGCACTTGCCAATTCCTGCAGATCCTGTTGCGTATGGAGGTACCTCTACGACGAACTAGGCAGTGCCTGTCTTGATTTCATTATTTTTTCATAGGTGATCTATCCGTGTACGGTTTGTGGCTGGTTTACACTGCACAAGGCTGTGCGGAATCTCGTTCATTGATAGCGTTTTATGTGAAATACGTGAGTTGATCGATATTGTTAGGGCAGAAGGACTCCGGAAAGAGGGAGACTTCTGACTCAGAAGTTCTGAGGATCTTTTTTTTTCGATAGCATCGGGATATGTTCGAACTTCGATAGCGAGTTGTAAACATCTTCTGATCGCTAACTCATCATCTAGCGGCGATGCCAGTGTTGGGTTGATCAAGAAAACCCTACACTGAAAGCCTCGAATTGAGTATCATGTGTAGTAACTTTCCATCTCATCCTTTCCATCCATGTATAGATCGAACTGCAAGTTGGTGATCTTGGTCCTGATCATTTCGATGTTATCAGTGTTCGCCGACCCTCCCAAAGGCCACTACGTCGGATCTGACTTGAAGCCTAGTTATCTTCGAATAGATGCAGCATTCAGCGACATTCAAGGTTCTATGACCCTTCATTTCAGTATCGAATGTGGCGCTACCCGTAAAAGGTTCGACGCGTGGTTTGGGCTCTTCCTCTTGCCTAACACGAGGTACAGATATGCAATCTTGCCCCCTCTAGATGAGTATAACCAACTGTTATCCTTTTACAACAAGGAATGCGGCCGCGCTCCAGCAAGTTTTCCTGATTTCTACAACTTCGGCTACGACGAAGTAGCTGGTCGCGTCTCCGTTCTGGTCACAGGGCCTGAAAGGAGTAAGATGGTTTACCTATATAAGCATAAGCCGTCATTTTGGCACCGGTAGCTTGGAGGGGAGTAGATGGCGTCTCGCTGAGGAGAGTCTACTGTAACATTCCTTCTAGCATCGTCCTTAGCCCCGTCAGATGCTTCATCATGAATCTTTTATTCAACATCCACCCGTGGATGAATGATTATTACCCTTTTCCAGTTACATCGGCGCGTTTTATTAGAAATTTCATTCGAGAGGATGGATACATAATCATCTTTTATGGGTCCAGAGTGTATACGTTATTCTTGGAGTATACTGAGCATGCATCTGCCCGTACGAAGAGTCACATTCAGTTGGTCATATCATCGAGTCGACTATGAAGTCACTTTGGTAACCAAAGTTTGGTTGTCTCAGTCGAGACATGGGTATCGATACTATCGATACCCATGCTATCGATTCGATAGCGTACAGCTCTAAAGATTTACAGATTCTGTCTAGATTGCTCTGTCGCGTTCTATCAAGTGACTAACCGTACGCAACATCTTGCCACACTCAGTGTGGCAAACTGTCTTAAGACGCAAAACCTGCGAGATGGAGGCGTCTCACTCGGCATGCGCTTTACATTGAATCTGGTCAACAGATTTCGGTTAGTCGGACAGAACGCGTCAATGTAACTGTAGTGAGTCATTCACCGTGAATGATTCACAGTGGTATCTGTCGTGGTGATAGACACTTGTCGGTTGGAGATCTCAGAATCCTTCAGCTATGAAGCACTGTGATGTGGACCGAATCCATTTGCTCCTTCATACACTTATCCTACCAGGATGTCCTGCTAAAGCTGAGCCGTGATGTGCATAAAGTATTTGTTGTTGAAGAGAAGTTGGCACCACTAATCGCAGAACATTGTCATAAGGACAATGTCTGACATTGAATGTCATTCTGAACATCACCTGATGGTCTAACATAATATAGAAGATCATCTTGTAGTTTAATTAAGGACGCCATTCTTCTCCACTTCTCCACATCACGAGATTGATCACGTCCATCCGGTGTAGTCTTGGATCTCAAATAACGACACAGATCACCGTAAACCGGACCTTCGTGTTGTTCTCGGCGAAAGTCTTCTTCAGATGAGGTTATTCCCTCACCAGCAGCTAACAAACAGGTATCATCATCACGCTGGATGGATCACGCATCATCACAGGATCATTTCATAAATTGTATTTCAAAGGCAACTGGCATCTCGAACAGTATTCGACTCCATCAATAATGATGTAAGTATTATCGATCCCTAGAAAGTGAGGGGGGGGGGGCTTTATAAAGGTATTTATATATCGGTTTGGGTATCAAGCGAGTTGATTAAGTCATGATTATCATTGGTGTTATGGTTAATATATAAATAGTAGTTGGAGCAGGTAACTATGGGGATCTTATCGTCATATAGTGAGATATATACAAAACAGGAAGCGGTAGGAAAGGATCGTCGAACTCACCACCTCTGAGTACTAGTCGTATTCTTCGATTACGCCGCCATTCACGGGGTCTTTGCCGCTTACAAGGAACCCGTTGGGTGGTACCTTCCAGAGATGTTCAAGCTGGCGATATTTGGGAGGTGGTCGTCGTCGAATATGAAGAAACTTAATAACGGCGGAACCTATGAGATAACTGAATCTTGTTGATTCACATTTTCCCTAGTGTTTCGTAGTAGTTTATGAACATTTTAACAAATCATCTCGACAATGTCATCCCAAATAAGAATTTGCTAGGACACCTCTTAAAACAATTTATAGTATTGTCAAGAAGGGATAAGTATCACAGGCAGTGTATAAGTGTATCAGCCCCCCCATTAATATGATAATCTGATACAGTGGTCGTATTAATGGTGTTATATTATTCATGTAGAGTTCGGTGTATTAACTAATGTTAGGCTTAGGGTTAGGGTAAATCGTGATTTAGGTTTTGGAATCCTAGGATTAGTTTTTACTAAAATGTATTATTCATTGTTATTCATTGTCATTAATCCCAATATTAGACAAAGGGGGCAGCTAATGGAGTTGAGTAAATTAGTAGATTAGATTCAGATTGAAAGAAGTTTTTTCACGTAACTACTAACTTCAGATTCGAAACTCGAGATTTATAAATCCGGAAACCTAATTGATATAACAAGATGGTCAACTATTTGGTCAAGTTTGGAGCATTGGTCAACTAAACTATTATTATTATCCCCTACAACCTGTACAGCCTGATGCCTTAGTATGATTGTCAGATTGATCATTAATATCTATTCATAAGATAATTATTATTCAACCGCCCATACACATATAGATACCAAGAGATTGCCTTATTAAGCTTAGTCAATGCAGATTATAATCCTTACACACTTCTCCGACATTAACATCTACATCTACATCATCACACACTCCTCTCCATTCTCCGGATGCTTTTCCAGGTCTTCTCAAGATGTTATAGTGTAAGTTACTTGGATGAGTTTATCGCTTCTCATATTCATACCAACATGAAGGAGGCTCCTTCAAGGAGCCCTTTCTATTGTATGTTCGCAGAGTTTGATGTGTTGAGTGGTAAATAACCGAAGGGCCGTTAGACGGGTGGTATCAGTGATGGCCCTTAGCAAGTGGAAACTCAGGACCACTGTTCGCATAGGACACGTTGTTATAATAACGACGTTATTCCCTGTTGATATCGCTGATGGTCGGCATGACCATATGCTGGTGATGAGCAGTTACTGTATGATCATCATCATCATCATCATCCATGTCAGAGCTGCAACGATACACCAACAACAAGTGATCGACAGGGAATTGGTCCCCAAAGTCGACTGTCGTCATTGTCAATCGCGGTCGAACGGGCAAGATCGTAATCATTGATGTGAAGGAGCTCATAGGGTAGAGGTGCCGAAGAGGTAAATGAAACTGCAGAAGAGTAATCATGCACGGCACGACTTGAACTTTGTTAGAGCTGGATGCCAGCCTGTTCTGTCCGACTGTAAATTCTCACAATTACATCGGGCTCTGCGAAGGAGGTATCAGAAAGGGAGTTTCCAAGACAAATGGAAATAGGATGAAGGATCATCATCCACCCCCGAGTTCATGCTAAGTGGAGCCGGTAAGTGTAGATCTCGTTAAATCTGGTTAAATCTATAAGATTCATGTCTGATCTGGTTGAAACTCTAGGAAATATATAGAAGAGAAAATCTCTCTTTTCTCTGAGAAATCGTTACTCCTATCGGATATTATCGCAAACCATCGCAAAATCTATCGGATATAGTAGAGTAAGCAATTGAGTTCGTATGGGCAAAGGAGGTATTGGGCCGAGCACGCAGCCCAGACGTTACGAAATTCTGATTTTTTCATTCACAAGTTTCCCGGTGCTCTTATTGATACCGCTGCCAGGAGACCTCTGATGATTGTAGTTCTCACAACAACAGGCGTCGATAGCGCCGCGCAGTTGCGTTTCTCCAGCGATCACCATAATACAATATCATCTGAATAACTAAGATATATTTTCTTGGCTAAACCGATGCGCTCCCTGTTAATGGTGGTATCTGGAGGACTTCTACAGTCGTTAAATCAAGGTCGATATCCGTTAGTTTTCTCTCCTTCTCTGGTTCAACCGCGATAGTTGCATGGCCTGGCTGTTAATCACTGACCTGTTTCCACTTTTCCTGCTCTTCAGCTCATCTCTCGGGGAATGACTCGCCATCGTCCGACAAGGTATTTCGCTGAGTCCATTTTGGCTCGTCGCAGTTTTTTTTTCGTCGAATGTCGACCAACAACGATTATGGTATATGAATAGATCCGACTTAAATCTGGAAGTTCAAGCATTCAGGTTTCAGCGAAGCTGCCAAGTTCAGCAAAGATTTTATTGTGAAGGCGGTGAAAGAATACCCGGACTTGGAGCTCGACGCAATTGTCGCCTTCGGGATTTCGAGTTGGCGACACCAAATGTGAGAGCGGGATAGTCGCTTTGACTGGCTCCTTTGTCCCAATGATTGACGGCGCTTGCTGCTGCCATCAAACTCGCTGATGCGCGGTTAGCTGAGCCATCGGATGCGGTGCGTAAACAAGTCTATAACCGTCGATATGCTTGCGAGCAAGAGCGTCACGATGGCATTCGTGGGCCTGGGAAGACTTTCTACGAGCTAAAGGGGTAAGTTGAGAGCCTGCCCAGCCCACCCAGAGACGACACCCAAGCATTCTGCCTGGCGTCATCTCTCGACCCCAATGATGACTATTTCGCATTCTTCAGCTGCCTGTCAATCCTCCGCAACCACGCGGATTCTACAATCCTTGTGGGTGATTTCACCCACAATTTATCGTGGGTTGGAATACCCACATTATTGTTGGGCACTCACTCTCGAAAAGGCGCATTTCAATTACTCTCGATTGGTTACAGCAGTCGCGAGGATTCTGAGCATGTAGAGGCTGGTATGAGAGGAATTGTCCACTGGTGCGAGAGATTGGGTATCCCGCACCATCCGTTCATCCTGATCGCAGATTGTGCGGGTTGCTTCGGAAGGGCATTTGAGGCGGTAGTGCAGCTCTCAATACTGATGGTTGTTCGCCAGGAATGTCGTTCACAGGTTCACGGGCTCTTCATTCCCGACCGGCTCGACGGAAATTATCGTCTCCCACCCTCTTTATCAGTCTCGGCCACGACACCACCTATTAATGTACGTGTGCATTGCCATGTGCGCATGCGCGACAACATTAATAAAGCACTCAAGAAGTATATTAAGCCTGCGAACGCAGGCGAGAAGCGATGGGCAGAGAAGCAGAAGGAGAGCTTTAGACAAGCTATTGCCTTCATACAGAACTCATCGTGTGAAAGACACTTCCGAATTGCATGTCAACTCATGGTGTCGGCTTGGGAGCTTCATCATAAAGAGATGGTCGACTATTTTCGAGAGCATTGGGTACACAAGAAATGCATGTGGGCACAGGGAGTACCGGATGATGTGATGCCGCTCTTGATAGAACCTAAGCAAGACACAAATGCTCGATGTCAGATACCAAACTACATTTCAAGAAGTAATAATGCATGCGAAGGAATGAATAACGCACTCAAATACGGTAAGTCTTACATGAAACCACCATTCATATCACTCTTTAATGCGGCTCTGACCTGGTCAGCCTGATCAGGAAAGCTGTCTTAGGTATGATAGAAAAAGGTACATCGATAGCTGACCTTACCAGCCAACTCTGTACGGATGCAAGTCTGTACGGACTATGGCCGCCAAACAGCCCTTATAAGAGTCTTATACCTCCGACTACTCCTGGCTCTGCAGCCCTCTTGACCACACCTACGGGAAGGTGAAGTTTGTCAATTCCTCAACTGAAGCAGGCAGTCCTAACGTAGTTATGCATTGATGATCAATGCATAACTACGATCAATGATTGATCTCTTTATGCGTTGTCCACGGTTTCAACTTTAGTGGATATTGCATCGTAAACTCATCTCGTAGACGCTAACTCAATCAATCAAAGGTTTCTTATTTCATCGTATCAGCATCAGCGACTCAAGTTCCTGCAATCCAACATCAATGTCTTGTGCGCTTGGCTCGTTTGAAGCTGTACCCCTCGAGTTTTACGTGCGTTTTTTCAACTGGTTTCAGCCACCCGGATGTTACTTTATTGACGCTATCCAGTGTTCGAGTTCGACGAGCTTTGACGCAATCTATGTGTTATAAGAGAATTTTATTTTCTCACACGGCCTCATATCATCCTGAGAGGATGAGTTTGGTATGATGATCACTGAAGATTTTCCGGCCATAAGTCATTCATCTTGGTGTGAGTAGAAAGTCCTACGCTGTTGCCGACTTGGTAACACTTGATACCGATGTGTAAGCAACTCGATGAATTCTCTGTTGGGTGACTGAATAACCGTTATTCAGTTAGTCCGAACACTGTCCTGTGACACAGGACCTGTGTGCATCTTCGTCATCAATCTATCCGGCGTGTCTAACCTCTTCATATCACTCAATTTCAACTATTCTGTCTGCTGCCTATGGAAAATTACATACAACTCAACAGTTGAGTCAACACTAACGCAGGAGTAGTTGTCAGACAGGTAATAAAAGTAGTAATGATGATTGTCGTCACTAGGATCTCCAACAATGGGCAATATGCTGTCATTGTACCCTCTAGGAGTAAAAGTAGGTCTACACTAGATTCTAGCGCGGAAGCGATATACACTAGGCAGGATGAACGACGACTCAAGCGAGAACTTGGCTAGACCATGCGTGAAGGATATAGGGGGACACCAGTGCGACCTGCATGTAGAATATGGGCAATGTATGCTTGTTTACGCTGGTATCCCTCTCGGGAGAATACATCGACAGAAGTATATCACTGACATAGTAGAGGGTTAGGACAACGGACCCTAGCAGAACATAAGAAACCTGAACGAATCCATTATAGTCGGCGAAATGTGGTCATACACATAAAAGGCAATTTATGAGTCCGTGTGGTATACTATGTTGTACACATATAAATAGTGCGCAAATATTAACCACAGCCACAACCTGTTACTATCATAATGCTGATGAGGGAGTGCACAACGATGAAAGTCATATTATTAGCACAACTATTCGTTTCTTTCTGACCAACAAGACGGGAACTTACCACAGCTGAACTCAAGCTCAGGGCCAACATAAGCTGTACGGCTCTTCGCTTGCCGATCTTCACAGCGGTTGTGTTCTTCCCAACTTGTGCATCATCGTCGATATCGATTAGTTCTCCATAGAAATGACTTTGCGTCATCGCCAGCCAGTGAAATACCCACCCACCTGAGACGACATGTTTGAGTGATTGAGATTAGCAAAGAGGTTAAATTGAGAGACAGTTCGATCATTAAATAGAATCAGGGAGGGAATGATGCCGAACATGAAATATCAACTGCTAGGAAAGGTTTAGCCTCGAGAGAAGAACTATACTCGCAAATTCCGAATCAGTGTTGGAGGAATATATGCTCGGTTTCTTCAACTGAGTTTTCACTATAAAAGTGTTCATGTGAATTCGGGTAGGAATGTACAGAAACCTATTAGCGTCTCTCAAAATTCCATCAGAATTCCCGTATTGTGCACATTCTCTACAACCTTCTCGTCATTACCGATTGATGGTATCGGGACGTTGTTCACATCACAAGAGAACATAGTGTAACAGGAAGAAATGACGAGCATGCACGGCAGCTCCCAAGGGCCCCTCCGACCAAGCGATATGGGAGGAACGTTATAGAGAATGTTTCCGACGATATGGAAGACACCCCATTTGAGTGGTTTCAGGCTTCCACTCGAGAGCACGAGTACGGCCATCGGACATACGATACTGAGTGCCATGATTGGGGGTAACTGAGCGAGTTGGGATTTGCTCGCTCTGGCGCCCCATGTGAAGTTCCCTTTCCGTGAATGTAGTTGATCGACATCAAAATCTACCATATCATTCATACCAAACATGAGTAGATTGAGGGGAAATGTGCAAACGAGGAGACCAATGTAGAAGGGCAATGTCTTGAAGACGTGCCAGTGCCCCCCCGTGGGCCAGAGGTACAGCCAAGCCGTGACAAACCATACACGAGGACGCGCTAGCATCACTGTACTTCGAAGGGTCAGGTATTCCGGGGACATGAGGGAATGTGGAAAAACGTGCAGGTCAATCGTGTCGATTTGTTTATGGAAGATGCTTATAGAAGCTTTGCGTTTGATAGCAACCCGTTGCGTTTGATGGGAAATGCGAGTGCATATGTTCACGGGATTCCCATGAACATGCGCACAAGCGATTTCGGGTCCGAAATCGGTGTTCCCAATCAAGACAAATGCAAAGACTTGAATCCTAGGAAATGAATAATGAAGATCCAGAACGTGTCTGCCTACGCAAGGCTGCGGGGAAACATGCTCTCAGCGACGCACGACGTAGTTGCTCTTACAATAGTCTAGATTCCTTGCAGCGCATTCACGTGTATAACATCCAACGTGGGGAAATGTGCACGTGGTCAACTCTGTACGTTGTTGAAAATATGAAAATTCCGATGGAACTCTGGAAAATCCTCGCTAGGACTTCGTGACAGAGAGAAGGAGTGCGTTTAGTCCGCATTCTCTCGTTTCATCAAGCAGTGTACAATTTAACGGTATAGGGATGACAATGCTCTCTGCTTCGCCTCTTGTCCTTACCGGCGTTCGAGTTGTCATGAGCAACTCGTGTGTTGGACTCAACCGTAGCGAGAAGCTGCATCTTAGCGAGTGCAGAACGTCACATTATTCACAGGACTATTCGTTTCTTTATGACTAACAAGACAAGAACGTGCCATAGCTTAACTCAAATTCAGAGCCAACACCATCTGTTAGGCCTTCGCTTGCCGATCCTTACACTGTAAGGATTAGTGGAATATCCACTCACCTGAAAAACCGACATGCTTAAGCAATCGAGATTAGCATCAAGGTTTTATAATAAAGACACTTCGACCATCTAATGGAACGAGGGCGAGGAAATGATGCCGAACACGAAGTATCAACTGTTCGAAAAGGAACTCAGCCCCGAGAGAAGAAATACACTCGCAAATTCCACATCAGTGTTGGAGGAATAGCGCTCGCTTTCGTCAGTTAATATTTCACTATACAAGTCTTTATGTGAATTCGGATTCAACTTCAACCCGAATTCAACCGTTGAATTGCACAGAAACCAATAAGAATCCGTTAGACCTTCCACATTATCAGCAACCATGTGCATGTTTTCCCACAAGCTCCTCATTATCACCGATTGATGGTATCGGGATGTTATTCACATCACAAGACAACATAGTATAACAGGAAGAAATAAGGAGCACGCACAGCAGCTCCCAAGGGCCTCTGCGCCACTCGTTGGCAGATACTGCCATTCAGCACTTGCCAATTCCTGCAGACATTGTTGCGTATGAAGGTACCCCTACGACGACCGAGGCAGTCGCCTCCAACAGTGACCGTCCCTGTCTCGATTTCTTTATTTTTTCATAGGTGATCTATCCGTGTACAGTTTGTGGCACCTGTTTATACCGCACAAGGTTGTGCGGAATCTTGTTCATTGATAGCGTTTTATGTGAAATACGCGAGTTGATCGATATTGTTTGGGCAGAAGGGCTCCGGAATGAGGGAGACTTCTGAGAATATTTTCTTCCGGTAGCATCGGGATATGTTCGAACTTCGATAGCGAGTTGTAAGCATCTTCTGGTCGCTAACTCGTCATCTAGCGGCGATGCCAGTGTTGGCTTGATCGAAAAAACGCTTCACTAAAAGCCTCGAATTGAGTATCATGTGTAGTAACTTTTCATCTCATCCTTCCCATCCATGTATAGATCGAACTGCAAGTTGGTGATCTTGGTCCTGGTGATTTCGGTGCTATCAGTGTTTGCCGGACCTCCCCACGGCCGCTACCTCGGATCTGACTTGGAGCCTAGTTATCTTCGAATAGATGCGGAATTCACCGGGGAGAGCGATCCTCTAAGCCTTGATTTCAGTATCGTATGCGGTGCTACCCGTAAAAGGTTCGAAGCGTGGTTCAAAGTCGGGATTTGGCTGCGTGCCCAGAACATATATGCAATCGAATCCCCTCTAGATAAGTATAAGCAACTTCTATCCTTCTACAACAAGGAATGCGGCCGCACTCGAGCAAGTACGCCCGATTTCTACAACTTCTACTACGACCAAAAAGCTGATATCGTCTCTGTTAAAATCGAAGGGCCTGGAAGGGAGAAGAAGACGATTAACCTATATAAGAAAGATTCGTAATTTTGGCACCGTTAGCTTGGAGGGGATGAGATGGCCTCCCGCTGAGGATAGTCTACTGTAACATTCCTTCTAGCATCGTCCTTTTCTCCCGTCAGATGCTTTCATTATAAATCTTTCATTCAACATCCACCCGCGGATAAATGATTATTACTTTTCCCAATCTCATCGGCACTTTTTATCGGAAATTTCATTCGAAAGGATGGATATATAATCATCTTTTATGGGCTAGAGTGTATACATTTTCCTTGGAGTATACTGAGCATGCATCTGCCCATACGAAGAGTCACGTTCGGTTGGTCATATCATCGAGCCGATTATGAGGTCTTATTGGTTGTCTCAGTCGGGGCATGCTTATCGATAGCGTACAGCTTTTGAGGATCTTAGAGATTTACAGGGTCTGTCCAGGTTGCTTTGTCGCGTTCTATCAAGTGAGTAACCGTACGTAACATCTTGCTACACTAACTCAAGACGCAAGACCTGCGAGATGGAGGCGTCTCACCCGGCATGCGCCGCGCTTTACATTCAATCTGGTCGACAGATTTTGGTGTAGTCGGACGAGACGCGTCAATGTAACGAATACTTTTGAGTTAGTATAGTGAGTATGATCGTACTGTATGTTAATATGCTGAGTGATTCACCGTCGTACCTGTCGTAGTGATAGACACTTGTCGGTTGAGGATCTCAGCACTGTGATGTGGACCGAATCCCTGTGCTCTTTACAATGTGGAGATAGCATAATTCATCTCTGTATTTCACTCAACGTTTGAATGACTGTGATGCTCTGAAGTCAAGGCGCTCCTTCCCTACAGAGCGCTGGTCGACGAGCTCAACGTCGCAGTGTTGGTAGGTTCGCGAGTGAATGACTGGAGCCACGTCCAAGACGCGACATCAGAGCTGGTGACAGGCTGTCACTGACAGCACGTCGAACAACAACTTGGTTATACGAATTTGTGTCAATCAAGCCGTTCGCAGCATCGGGTACACCCCAGAGTTGAGAGGTAAATTCGATGCTAAGAATCTTGGCATCGATTCTTGTATCAATGCTATGGATGGATGAGCTGCACTCATGAGTGATTAACTCGCATTTTCCTACTTCTCAATGTCATCATTGTGAATATCAAGTCTCTCAGTTTCGTAGGATCCCCCGCGTTTATATTGTTAAGAAACCTAGTATATCTCTCGCCAAGTTCAAGCAATGTACGATGCAACCTTATCAACCGTATAAGAATAACGATGATCTCTGCTTCGCCTCTTGTCCTAACCGGCGTTTGAGTTGTCATA
Source organism: Perkinsus marinus ATCC 50983 (assembly GCF_000006405.1). Taxonomy (NCBI): domain Eukaryota; phylum Perkinsozoa; order Perkinsida; family Perkinsidae; genus Perkinsus; species Perkinsus marinus. Next base: position 67,360 of record NW_003215602.1, read on the forward strand.
AGCAACTCGTTTGTTGGATTCATCCGTAGCGAGAAGCTGTATCTTCAGCGGTTGATATCGTATACACCTCTTTATCGTGGTGTAAGGGTATACCGGTCGAGACGAAGCCCTTCGAAGCTATGCTGAATGTTAATCGCGAAAGCAGAGAATTCTTCAAAAGTAGGTTGATCAGCGAGAACACTCATAATGCAGATACAAGGGCTCTGAGACGAAGCCGATTTACAGTGTAAATTTTACACCAGTTGAAGATAATGTTTTGTAGCACTTTTCCGCGCTGAAGTTTTGAATCTATGGTGCGAGAATGAAAGCAATGAAAACACCATTCTTCCTCAGAACCAAGGCTTTCAATAAACGACTGTTCCCACTTCTCATGAAGCTTCGAAATGTCTGCAAAGTACCAGTGTGAGGATATGTGTTTGCTTCCGTCGATTGAATTCGTTAGTTTCCTCAACAAATTGTGGAAATCCACACACGATTCTGCCAAAATTTCCTCAGAATTTCCATTTAGTCGACCATGTGCATATATTCCTATGCTGCAAAGTGCAACGAAAGATCAACACTGCATCATTTCCATATCAAATTCAATTTTTCAAGAAAAGTTTATTTTTTTCTCCCTTTTGTTACTATTCGGTTCATTTTGTCAACCCTTTATAGATTTGGCTGATATTTTTATATTTTGGGAATATTACACCCAATTTGTTGATTTTTTACTTTTTATTAAACATTTTCTCCAAAATTTCAATAAAATACCAATAATAATTAATGTTATACCCAGTCTATTTGAAAGCATAGGAGTTTAAATAAAACTCCTTTGCTTTCAAATTAAACTGTTTAATTCAGCCCAGAACACACTTGTAAAACTGCGCAATCTGACCTGAGCTGAGATTCGTGTCGATGACGTCCAGGAACTCGATAACATGCGAAGTTCCGTTCAACGAGTAATTATCCTCGAAAACTATTTTCTCGGCGATATTTTTACCATCAAAATCTGTACGAATCATACCCCGGCATTTTGGCGGGATGAGAATAGTCGAGAATTCCCGTCAACATGCCGAACCGTTATTCTCTCTCGTTTTCGTCTCGCGAGATTTCGCGAAATTTCGCGGAATATTTCGTCAGGCGACGCACGTGTGCGCCAACAGGAAAGCAAAAAATTGGCTCAACTGACATTGCTCCGCCATTAAGCCGAAATATCGCGCGCCATGTACTACACATGTAGTATATACTACATAGTATATATTATTTGCAGCGCTTATTTCATATGCCTTGTCCGCAAAGTCCTTCTTGTCGTTCTCGTTCACCGGAACCGGCTAGGTCGCCAGGTGAAGACTCCACAATACGTCTTGTTGATCTCACGGCCATCATCGATGATCTGGGCAACGACCAAGGCAACGACCAGCTGGTCACAGAGTGACCACTATTAAGATCCCTTGAACTGGGGTTTATACCGCCTCTGGAAAGCGCTCAATCAAAAGCACTGGTTCTCAACCCGAACTTTCCAATGGCTATCCTATATGCCATTCCCGTCCAATGCCATACAAGATAGCCAGCCTAAATCTGGGCGCGTATACCAGGTACAGGTATACTATACCTGTACCGAGAAATGTTATTCCCTTAGATGCCGCATAGGCACAGGTCTTTGGCCAAAAGTGGAGTATGAGGCTCAACCTTTGAGCACCAAGTTACTATTTAACTAGCCGTTATCACGTTCTAGGCTTTTTCACTCGTGTCACGTTCTGTAGTCAGACTGAGTATCACAGACTTCCAATGAGGTCTTTCGTTGGTAGTGCGGATTCAATAAGAATCCACAAACTCTTTGGCGGCAAGTGGCATCCTGCTTACTACACACCAATTAATATAGTCGTATATACTATGATAATAATACTATAATATAGTACTATCATCACAAATCACAGATTACAAATTACTATAGCACGAAATGTTTATCGCAGAGATTTGGTTAGAACTACTGGATACTCCCGACTCATGATCCGCGACGTGTGAGATACTGTACGCCTTAGAGAACAAGGCCATTTAAAGCGCGACAGGTCTCTGGTACAGTCGCTCTGCATATAGCGGATGTATTTATATCTCGCACTGCGGTTTGCCGTCTGCGGGACATAAAAACATGAAATAGCACAAGAATGTTCGTTGCAGTGCCAAACTCAGAGAATAATTCACAGAAGAACTCATTAATAGCTGACTGCAAGATTCGGCGAGAATCCCGCGATATTCTCGCTTATTCTCGCGACCCTGCACAGCTCACTATTCTCTCTCGTTCTCGTTCGCGAGACGAGAATAATGCGAGTCTCGACTTTCTCGAGACTCGCATGCCGGGGTATGGTACGAATAGCACTGTGGGGAAATATGCACATGGTCAACAACATAAGAAGTTTTGAGAGATTTTTGGAGTTTCACCTATTTTTCCGTGGAGTGGCCGCCACTCCACGTAAAATGGTGTTACGCCACTCAGTGGCGTAATACTCTGTGAAAAGCGCGATGCTCGCGGTGATACGCAGTAGTCGTGAAACACGTTTTTCACGTGTTTTCCATATCACGGGTGAAACTCCAGTGTTGGTTTCTGTATATTTTTACAACTCCTGAGCTAAGCTGAGGAAAGCAAACATATATCCCTCTAACGCTGGGATTTCACTCGTGATATGAAAAAAAAGCACATTTCGCTCCGCATGTGAGCAGCGAATAGCGTTCTTCACATGAAGTTTTACACCACCTAACATAAAACGGGGGAAACTTCATTGCAATAAGGTGAACATAACTTCCCTACCACTTTTTTGCCGAACCAGGGGGAAATATACAGATAAAGGGACCGATATACAGGTTGCACCAAATAACTCGCAGAATTCAACGAGTTTCCCAGTGAGAAAGGTCTTCAGAAAGGTCTTCACGAGCGCTTTTCAATGGAAACTTTCCTCGGTTGACGAAGGCGTGCATACTCTAGGTGCATGTATACTAAGGCTGCGGATCGGCTTGCTATGCTCACGGCTCCTGGAGTTGCGCGAGGTCTGATCGACGGGGGTCAACGGATGAAACCCTTGACGATTGATCATGGCTTCCCAGGTGAGAGCTGGCTGGCTCCCAATGAACCTCAGCTCACCTGTTTCGTGGTCATCACAGACGCGGCCACCGGGTACTGAGTCGTGGTCGGTGCTCCGTCCACCGCTACTGAAGTTACGTTGAAGCTGTTCTGGGACCGTTGGGTGTCTTACTTTGGCATTCCTCTGAGTCTCATGTCGGATAATAGTGCGTTGGATTCTCAAATGATGCGTCACTCGTTGACTGTTAAACAATTGGGAACTCAAGGCAATAGTTAACGGAATCTAGAGATTCTATCTACAATCGTACTCATAAAATCATCAACTAGCTTCGAGCTAAGCTAAGATTCCATAGTTGCGCACTCTGCACAACTACATCCCCCTCCATGAGAGACAGAAAAAAGTATACAATATGAGTGATAGGATCATCGGAAACAGCGAACATAGGTTTATCTGGTAAGGATAATAGTATCGTATCAAAATCAATAGAATCTTTACATTTTACATTACTAACTTTAAGGACTCTATCATTCCCATCATCATCATCATCATCATTGACATCACTATCAACAATGGTAGAAACGCCAAGAACAGTATCACTCTCATCCATCGTGCCCATAACGTCCTCGTCACAGACCAGATTATCACCAGGAGGTAGAATAGCTCATCATCAATCTAATAAGTAGATTGACAATGTCGAAGGTTTCTACTCTCTACATCGCCTGGATACATCAGACCGTCCTCGAAGTTGTGCTTTACACTAACCCAAAAGCCATCATCGGCGGTACACCATCCAACGACAGAGAGGTTCTTCGATGGTTGCACTATCCGAGAACCCGGGAGCTTGGCGCTCTGCAAATAACCATACCAGTCCAAGACCTGTGCATACGTAATCTTCTTCTCAATCAGCAGCTCTTCGCATTTACTCTGTAACTCACTATCTGTAATATGTCGTAAAAGTCGCACGTTCTCTACAGCACCAAAGGCTTGGGCAATCTGCAAACCAACAGAGCTTGAAGGAGTTGTCGTCGGGTTCTCCACCATGCTAACCATTTGGGACCGGTATGAGTATCGTCCGCCTCTTGCGGCTCTACTTTAATGCTACCAACGTATTGCTTGTACTAGAAACCATATATATATAGCAACTTTCAGCTTCTCACTTACCCTCCTCGGCTATAAATCCAACCACAATCGACTCACCTGCGACATATGAAGCAGAAACTCTATTCCCGTGTTGATTTCGCTCTGCATGCTTTTGTGTCATCGAAAGCAATGCGTGATTGAGATTTTGTGTGGTTCGCATCGTGTCATCAGCAGTATCAAGACAGTACACAATCTAAGCAACCCCAGAAAGTTGCAAACGAAACGCCCGCTTCGTACCCTTGCTTCCTTATAGGTGATTTATCCGTATACGGTTTGGAGCTTTCGAATGGTGGCTCATACGTTTTCATATCTATTCTGGATCGGGCTGGACAATTGCATACGCACGCACGCACGAACGCACGCACGCACGCACGCACGCGCAAAGTTATCATGAAGTGAGAGAATACGCTCCGCTCGCTTCGCTCGCTCCGCAATTGATATGACTTTTTTAATATAGTGGTAATGGACTTCTAACGTAGTATAGGTGGCCTGGGCGAGTATAGACGGCATCTGAGCAGCCTGCTCAGATGTAGTGGGATGACGAGCCGTATTCGTTCTCCTGAAGAACTTCTTCAGGGGCTACTCGGAATTAGCTGCGGTGGTGGCGACTGAGTCTCATCGCCATGCACAAGGCAGCGGTGTCCAAAGCATTCCTCGGGGACACTTGAGGGCCACGGTGGGTCTGGGCACCACGTGGAGGTTGCTGACCTATCGAACTCGACATAATGGGAGAGCAAGGGAATCGGCCGTGTCAGCCGCACATCACTGATCGATAATCTGTACATCAGCTATTGTGCGCACACGCCGCGCGCAGCGACCACTACACCACAGCGACCACTACACGTATACACGTGCAAGCTGTCACGCAGACGCAGACGCACAATAAAGGTAGCAGGCCTTGGCAGAACACTATAAACTCAAAGGACTATAAAGTTGGAGTTGTTCAACAATCTTCTAACACATCCCAGTAAAGATGCTCCGCAGAAGGGCACGGTACCATCGACATGTGGGTCAGTTAAGGAGACAGGCACTGCTGGCGCGGGGGCGCATAACTGTCCCGAGTACAACACTGACCATGGTGCACGGGAGACTCGAAAGCTTCGTGCAGAAGCCGCCCCTATCGAGACCCGAGCGCACGCCCAAGCAGAAGACGAAAGACGGGTCAACGAAACAATTCTGTTGAGGACCTAGAGTCCACCAACCTCAGGGAACCTAGAGCACCCGAGATAGGGCTAAACACGTAGCCCTATCCGGGTCCACGGTGTAAGGAGTCCCCACTCTCCGCTCCGCTCTTTGTATATTCCGCTAACGCCCATAGCCTGATCGATACATAGCACAATAGCTTAGAAGTAGATCTAAGTGCAGCTCACACATATCCTCACCTCGTCGCGTTGCTAGTATGGTTGGAACCCCAACACACGGCACGTGAGTCACGTGCCGTGGACCCGTGCCGTCACGTGACGTGACACGCGAGTACATCGCGAAGCGAGATTACGCACGTTTAACACCGAGAAACAGGGTTTGGCGGAACATAAACATCATCTGGTCACTAACTCATCATCTAGCGGCGATGACAGTGTTGGGTTGATCGAGAAAACGCTACACTAAAAGCATCGAATTGAGTATCATGTGTAGTAACTTTTCATCTCATCCTTTCCATCCATGTATAGATCGAACTGCAAGTTGGTGATCTTGGTCCTGGTGATTTCGGTGCTATCAGTGTCCGCCGGACCTCCCCAAGGCCACTACCTCGGATATGAGTTGAAGCCTAGTTATCTCCGAATAGATGCAGAATTTACCGGGAAGAGCGATCCGCTGAGCCTTCATTTCAGTATCGTATGCGGTGCTACCCGTAAAAGGTTCGAAGCGTGGTTCAAAGTCGGGATTTGGCTGCGTCCCCAGAACATATATGCAATCAAATCCCCTCTAGATAAGTATAACCAACTTTTATCCTTCTACAACAAGGAATGCGGCCGCACCCCAGCAAGTACGCCCGATTTCTACAACTTCTACTACGACCAAAAAGCTGATCTCGTCTCCGTCAAGGTTCAAGGGCCTGAAGGGAAGAAGAAGACGATTAATCTAAATAAGTATGAGTCGTAATTTTGGCACCGTTAGCTTGGAGGGGATAAGATGGCCTCTCACTGAGGAGAGTCTACTGTAACATTCCTTCTAGCATCGTCCTTAGTCCCGTCAGATGCTTCATCATAAATCTTTTATTCAACATCCACGGTGGATGATCCACCCGTGGATGAATGATTATTACTTTTCCCCAATCACGCTTTCATTCGGAAAATCGGCGCTTTTATCGGAAATTTTCACAGAAAATTTCATTCGAGAGGATGGATATATAATGATTATATAAAGATGAAAGATGATTATCATCTTTCAGGGCTATAGATCGTATTATACGTTTTCCTTGGAGTATACTGAGCCTGCATCTGCATCATGCTTATCCGATAAGCATTTAGCATCAGACGCGATTCGCGTCTGCTACAGCTTTTGAGGTTCTTAGAGATTTACAGGCTCTGTCGAGGCTGCTTGTCGCGTTCTGTCAAGTGACTAACCGTACGTAACATCTTGCTACACTATCTTAAGACGCAAAGCCCGCGACGTCTCACCCGGCATGCGCCGCGCTTTACATTGAATCTGATCAACAAATTTTGGTGTAGACTACACCGTGTAGTCGGACGAAACGTGGCAATGTAACGAATACTTCTGATTCAGTGTAGTGGCCCAGTACACTGAATCAGAAGTATTCCAGTATCAGAAGTAACCATACCCACTACTAGTGGGTATGGTTTTACTGTATGTGAATATGGTGAGCAAACTTCTGAAAGTTTCGAGTTTCGAGGCTTGATCTCGAGTCGATTGGTCTTCAATCCCACCAAAATTGACTGATTAAAAGTTGGAGAATCGGATCGAGCCTCGACACCTGAGACCCTCAGATGTTGGTCATAGTAGCAGTACCATTAATTGTACAGTTACTGTACTATAGTACAACTTGTACTCGCTGTGGTGTTCACGGGAGCACTCTGCTGTCCTATCAGCGGAATCAGGGTATGCCATATTCTACGGCAAAGGTTAGGAACGAAGCTTGCATCGGAGAGCTCTACAAATTAACATTATCGAGAGGCTTTAGACGAGAGCTCGCCCCAGACGATCGACATCGTTGTTCATACACGTGTCAGGCGAGCTGGGCACATGTTTGAGGTCTGTCTGGGCCTACTGGTTACAGTAGCATCAGGATTCCTGCAGAAGCTACTGGTTCAGCGTTGCTGGACGCGGATTTTCTATAATTCCCGAAAAGGCTGGTATTATTCCCCAAAATAATTCCTTTCTTCCCTTCCCTAGGAATATTCCCGGGAATAATAGGGATAATTCCCCACTTTCAGCCACCCTGGAGCGAGTGAATACTTCTCATTGGGTCATAATTGCGGCTGAAAAGGAGGAGCACTGTCAGATGGGACTCAATCTATGAAATGATCGATAAGATTATCAAAAGCTGGTCAGCAGTTGAGGATCTTTTTCGAGAAAAAAAGACGCTGTAGTACAGCGAAAAAGGGAGTGATTCTCTGATTTAGTTTGGTGTGACTTCAGTAATTTCTATAATCTACTTTCGAACAAGGAGTTACTTGTTCAAACGCGAAGCTTTCTGCAGCCGTTCCGTGTTGTGACCAAAGTTATGCAATGCCGTTCGCCTGATACTGCTGTGAAGTTTATCATGTAAGTGCCCATGTTCGTACGTTCTATGTGTCACTGGTGCAATGTGACGCACACTTCGTTATCATCCGCTTAATGGTAATCCGCACCACGTTATGTCACCTTGTAGAACATATTGTGCGTTGCGCTGATCGCCCCGTAAGTCATTTTATCAAATCGTTACTATCAGGGAGCTGGAACGTTGCTGGCGATTTCTACAGACTTTCCCACAAGGAGAGTTTGATGAATTACAAGAGATTCGCGCGAACCTCAAAGTTTTTTACGGGCATGAGTTTCAGGTCATACTCAATCTGACACCAGACGCCCTGCTCCCCGCAATGCTACATCCTGTAACCAAAGTCCGAGGCGTCGAGAAATTGGAGATGGTTGTCGAGTTCAGGAGACGTGTGAGAATTGAACAGTCGATTCTTCGACGTGAGAATTTGGTGAATGCCTTGGTCAGAGATCACCACGGACGAAGACATCGTTGATCTATGCGATGACGAAAGTAATGAGGAGAACAACAACAGGGAAATCAACGTTCCACCAGAAATTGTTGAAATCACCGATGATAGCCTCATGCGTGGGCTACTCGACGTGCAGGAGCTCCCAAGATGGGCTGATGATGGTACACACAAAACAAGAGATGAGAAGGCTATCTTGATCGACAAAGAGGTGAAACAATGGGCGAACCTTGTTGGTCATTCTGAGGACTATCAAGCCTTCTGGAATACTGCTAAGCTCGAATATCCATATCTTGCTCGCACGGCTACGGTAGCTTATGGTGTTGTTATATCGACAGCCTGTGTCGAAAGCTTATTTTCGGAAATTCAAGACATCAGCGGTGATAAGAGGTCGAGACTGAGGATAGCGGTCATAGAAGCATTACAAAAACTTGGCATACGCAGGGGCTGTTCGACGAATAGAGGTTGGTCATAGCAATGGAGACATTAAAGTGGTATCTGTCGTAGTGATAGACACCTGTCGGTTGAGGATCTCAGCACTGTGATGTGGACCGAATCCCTGTGCTCTTTACACCAGAGTTGTCCGTACCGGCATTCAAGTTGTCATAAGCAACTCGTTTGTTGGACTCATCCGTAGCAAGAAGCTGTATCTTCTACATTATCTTCTTTATCGTAGCGTAAGGGTATACCGGTCGATACGAAGTCCTTCGAAACTATGGTGAAGGTTCACTGCGGAAGTAGAAAATTCTTCGAAAGTAGGTTGAACAGCGAGAATACTCATAATGCAGATACAAGGGCTCTGAGACGAAGCCGATTTTCTCCAGTTGAAAATAATGTTTCGCAGCTGTACAATCTAGGCCCCACCTTTCGATAGAAGTTGACTGAGGTCAGCCAAACTTGAGGGATGCCGAGAGGCCTCCTCCACCGTCGCCTTCAACGATGTCACCCGTAGGCGAAGTTTCTGAATTAAAGGTATGAAAATGGGAGCACCGTGCAGCACGGTCCGTGCTTCATCAGAACCAAGGATCTCAATACACGACTGTTCTCACTTCTTATGAAGCTTCGAAATGTGACATTTCCAATGTCTGCAGAATACCAGTGTGAGAATATATGTTTTTCCTCAACTGAGTTCGTTAGTTTCCTCAATACATTGTGAAAATCCACACACGACTTTCCCAAAATTTCCTCAGAATTTCCCTATTTCTACCAACACATGTGGTTGACCATGTGCGTAGATTCCTACGCTGCGAAATGCAGTGAAAAATCAACACTGTAGCATTTGAAATGCTACAACTTGCTAGACGGAAACGCTGCATTTCCATGCCAAATTATTTTTTTAAGAAAAGTTTACTTTTATTGCCCATTTTGTTACTATTTTATCCGTTTTGTAAATATTTTATTTGGTTCAACCAAATTGGTTGACATTGTTCAATTTTGGAAATATTCCACCCGTTTTGTTGATTTTTTACCTTTTTCTTCAACATTAATATAAAAAATTAACTAAAATTAAAGTATCGTTCCACGCGATTGCACACATTCCCGCCGTCGATGTCCTAGGCGGGCAAATACCTTATGAAAGGGCTGAAGAGCCAACACCCAAGGAACTCATATCTGTAGGCCCAGACATCTCTGTAAGCCCAGACATCGGCGGCTCCCTTATTCACTTAGTGAATTTCATAGTGAATTTCACTATGTTGAACTTGAGACTCACTTCTTGCTAATCGACTATACATATGAAAAAAACGCCAGATTTGTTATCCAAGACTGTTGGGTAGTTGGTTCGGTGAAAGCCGTTAGCTATTTGTTCAGGCAGTGAGCATAGCTAGAAGCATCGAGTAATAGCTAACATGTTGAAGGGCCATCGACTGGTCCGGTCGTTATCCCTGCTGACAGGTGCTCTAGAGCAGCACCGATGACATCAGGACCTGATGATCAGGTCCTGATAAGCCGGACTTCAAGTCCGGGACTTGATAATCGAATTACAAGTTATGAAATGCAGTTGTCAGCGATGGGCTATCTTTCCCGAACCGCCCATGTTGCCCGCGGTATTACCATTCTGGTTGTGCATATGCTGCACCTACTAAGCAATGATCTGTAGTTATACATCTCCGCGGGGCAACATAGGCCTCCCCATTCAACTACCTACCTCGCGACTCGATTTTTTGCATTTACCAAGAGAGTGCCGAAGATATAATTATCTTCATTCCTTCATCAGCAATCTAAGAACTTACCCACTGCCCAAATTTGCACTGCTTCCGTGCGCATCCGTATCTCCAAAGGGTACATGCGCATGCTTTCAGAACCTCGTCTTCAAAGCCTCTTCGCAGTATTCTCCGTACACGTTAGAACGCCATTCTGACCTCCCTTCGCCAATTCCTCGCTCAAAAAGCCTTGACACTAAACTGCGTCTCGCTGAATAACCGGTTATGTTATCCTAGTTCCATCCCAGTGCCTGCATTGACCCAATATTAATGGGTATTCCTCGTTCAAGGACTCTTTCAGCTTCGCTGCAAGAAATTTCCGAATATCTGGGAAGATGCGCAGGTACTGACTCAGTGTTACTGAGAACGTGATGCTTCTTTATTTCGCTGCGAAATTTTCGCAGCAGATATTAATGACCAGTTCGTGCGCGGCGCACCATCTAGCTCTGGAATTGTGAACGTTGGGGCGTTCCGTCTTCTTTCTTGTCGCCTCCGTGTCTTCATGCCCTGGATACCTATCCGCAAGCGCTGCCTTTTCCCGAGGCCGTCGGTTTTCACCGAGTTGTCCATCAAGTTGTATGTTTCATCTATTTAAGTGACTAATGCGGTGCGCATCAACGCGAGAGTTCTAATTTGATCGGAGAGGCTGCCAGTACTTGTGCGAGGGCTTATCAGGGCGTCGATAGGCTCGTCCCCAGATTGGAGAGTCCCCAATGGGGACCCTAATTGTGCCAGTATCCTTCTTTACGTATCTCTTTATTTGTCTTTATTTTGTCTGATGCCAATTTAAGTCATGAGTTCCATAACGCCCATGTTGCCAGTGGCAACTTGCCACATAAACGATCCTGGTGTAACAGCTGTGGTGATGCCTTCTGCAACTCGGCTGTTATGGCTCTAGCAACAGGAATTCGGGGTATTCCACCCGTGATATGAGACTCTCATAATGAGAGCAGCACTGATCGCGTCAATGGAGGCGTCAGCAGAAGCCAAACACCTCTGTGCGATGAATCACCCATCATGGGTGTTTCCCCAGTTCCTATTGCGCGAACGTGACAAACGAACTCAGAGTTGAGCACTTCAAATTGAAGTCTTCAATCCTTTTCTCGAGATTGCTTCGTAGTCTGACCGAATACCTCACACTTCGCAATCTCTTGCGCTCAATGATGCAGTGGACGTCGTATAAGGCTGCGAGGCCGCACCTATAAACAAGGCAGATCTGCCCAGAGAAAAGTAGCCTGTCAGCAATTTTTGGACGAGTGGATCCTTCGACCATTCTTCAAAGGTCAACTCTGGATGATTAGCTAGCGGAAGTATATCCTATTCAGTACCAAATCTGTCGTCATAGCTATCGCATGTGAAATCAGAACAATCGTCAGCGATATATTGGGCGTCGACCTCGATGCTGGGGAACTCTTCATGGAGACTGCCATCTCATCAACGAACTTTCCGACAGAAAGTTTAAGACCTCAAGAACGGCTAGGAACCCAGAATCCGGGTCCCGGACCGACTCAATACCAGAAGTGGTGAGTGTCCTGCGGTCGACTGCGACCATCTCACCCTTCAAGGCTGACCCATGACATGATTCTCTAAATCATCGGCATTCGCCATTGAAGGGATAAACAGGAAGCTGATAGAATTGAGAGAGAAAATCAACAACCTGGATAAAGAGAGGAACAGTTCATGGGTCCGAGATGGATCGTTCAATACGTAACGTGTGCCATTGCTCGCGTTTCAGCATAGGACCAGTTGCACAGCCACTGCGGCAGTTGCAAATGTCTAACCGTTAGACTCTAACGTGTGCTAATGTCTACACGCTATTCATAAAATTGCGCAAAAACTAGCCCAAAGGTGATTCACTCCGGGAATTGGGTCCCAGGTACATTTCCGAAGTTATTCCTAGGAGAGCATCCTGGGCCATCTTTCAAGGCCTAGCTTCTACGGCTCATTTCTCACGGTCATAATTATACGAGATCTTGATTTTGTTACACGCTCTTCAAAGGCGAGCCCCGAAGGTCTCGCGCTCTTCAGAGGCAAGTCCCAAAAGTCTCACGCTCTTCTGAGGCAAGTCCTGAAGGTCTCACACTCTTCAGAGGCAAATTCACTCAATTTTTATGACATACGTCACATTGTAAACCTACGATCTAACTGTACAACATAACGAGAAAGGATAAACGCTATAAGTCGATCCAATTCCAGTAATACTACATGTGCTGCCCAATTATATCCATCCCGTAAGTAAGCTTTCCAGCTAGACAGCCTTGTACCAAGCGAGACATCGATATGATCCTGCGCTTCAGTCAACAGAGGGAACATTTCCTCTGCCGTCCAGGGACGCCACGTGGAGGCACTCAGGTATGGTCCCCATATGTACTCCCCCCCGTTGCAATCGCGCGCGCCTCTTTTCAACCTCGCCCAATGAATTGACCTATCAATTTCAATAAAATACCAAGAACATTAATGTTATGCTCAGTCTATCTGAAAGCATAGAGGTTTAATTTACACCAGAACACACGTGTAAAATTGCGCAATCTGACCTGAGCTGATATCCTTGTCGTTGATGGGAGCCGCAGCGACGTCCAGGAACTCGATAACATGTGAGGTTTCTTCCAACGAGTAATTCTTCTCGAAAATTATTTTCTCGGTGATTTTTTTACCATCAAAAACCGTACGAATAACAGTGTGGAAAAAATCCACATGGTCAACAACATGAGAAATTTTGAGAGATCACTGGAGTTTCACCTGTTTTACGTAGAGTGGCGTAATAGTCTGTGAAAACCCCGATATTCGCGGTGATATGCAGTAGTCGTGAAAGTTTCTGAAACTTATATTAAAAACACTAGTGAAAAGCATGTTCCACGGTGAAACATGCTTTTCACTAGTGTTTTTAATATCATGGGTGAAACTCCAGTGTTGCTTCCTGTACATAAGCATCGGAGCATTTTTTACAACTCCTCAGATAAGCTGAAGACAGCAAACATACATTCCTCTAACACTGCGATTTCACCCGTGATATGAAAAACACGTTTCGCTCCGCATGTGAGCAGTGAATAGCATCCGATATGGGGTCATCTGTCCGCTGTAATTCGCAAAGTGTTTCCAATTCACTTCATATCGCGTTCTTCACATGAAGTATTACACCACTTTACATAAAACGGGTGAAACTCTATTGAAATACGCCGTATTTAATACGGTGAACATAAATTCACTACCTCTTCCCTGCCAAGCCATGGGGGATTGTACAAATGAAGATACGGTCTCTTAGAGGCCAATATACAGGGTGTCCCAAATGACTCGCAGAAATTTTCCAAATTTTTCCGCGAGTAAAATTTTTCAGAAAACTTTTGCTGAGTGTGCACTTTCAATGTAAGAGACCTTCCATTCATCTAATACAGGCTGTATTATACAGCCTCACGATAGTTAGAGTGGAGGAGTAGCTTTGTTACTCTCACCCAGCATGCCTCGAATGAAGGAAATACCTCATGATAAAAACCCAAGTTTGGGTTTCTAGACTACGAATGACCTAGATTTAGCTCACACTGGGCGGAGAATCTCGATCCAGCCAGGTCTCTTAGAGAATAATCATTTTTCCACTAGATTCTTCAGCATGACTGCCATAGGTGGGCGGTCTATCGCGGACCCTGGGCAGGCGAGACAGTCAGGGACTCTGTCAGAGTGGATCAGTGATCCAACGCTGAATGGCAATGACATTGCAACTGTCAGCTGATGATTAGCTCAATATATATTCTACACTGAGCCACCCCAACTTCTACAATATAGAATTTTTCTAATAAAAGTTTGAATAGAAGCTCCCACTTCAAGGCCTTTCCAGAGGAAGTCTGCTGATTTCAACTGGAATAGTCCTCCAAATCTAAGCTAGGGATGGAAATTCCATCATGGAATACGATGATGTAGAGTCCCGTCATATGCAGCGCGGCGCCACTGGCGTCATGATGCAGCATAAAGAAGTAATCGAACGAGATACTGTTGACGGTCGCCCGTATATGAATTCACTCGCAGATATAACCGACACGATCCGCGGCAAAGTTCGTAGTATTCAGCAAACAGGAAGTTTTCAAATCATTTGAGTCAAATGCAATATGATCCCCACGGAAGCTTGCAGGAATGATTCATTCATTCTGAATGAATTGTGTCAACGCATTTGCTCTAAATTACACGAATATCCACTCCCCGCCAATTGTGGGAACTTTCCGAAACTTTCGGAAAAATTCCCGGAAACTTTCCTCTAAAACTTTCCGCCGTTTGGGAACCCCTTTCCCGAGTCGGGAATCCCGACACCCTGGTCCACCGCTACTGAAGTTACGTTGAGGCTGTTCTGGGACCCTTGAGTGTCTTACTTTGGCATTCCTTTGAGTATCATGTCGGATAGTAATGCGTTGGATTCTCAAACGATGCGCCACTCGTTGGCAGATACTGCAATTCAATACTTGCCCATTCCTGCAGAGACTGTCGCGTGTGGAAGTACCACCAAGACGACCTAGGCAGTAGCCTCCAACGGCGATCGTGGCTGTTTCGACTTTTCCATCAACTTTTGGGAGCTACAAAGGTATAGAAATTCAGCTTTCAGGAAGGTTTTCCGTTCTGAGTATCGTCCGCCTCTTGCGGCTCTACTTTAATGCCACCAACCTATTGCTTGTACTGGAAAACATATATATAGCAACTTTCGGCCTCTCATTTGCCCTCCTCGGCCATAAATCCAATCACAATCGACTCACCAGCGACATGTGAAGCAGGAACTCCCTTCTCGTGCTGATTTCGCTTTGCATGCTTTTGTGTCATCGAAAGCATTATGTGATTGAGATTTTGTGTGGTTCGCATTGTGTCATCAGCAGTACCGAGACAGTACACAATTTAAGCAAACCCAGAAAGTTGCAAACGAAACGCCCGCTTCGTACCCTTGCTTCCTTATAGGTGATCTATCCGTATACGGTTTGCGGCAGGTTCACACCGCACAAGGTTGTGCGGAATCTTGTTCATTGATAGCGTTTTATGTGAAATACGCGAGTTGATCGATATTGTTAGGGCAGAATGGCTCCGGAATGAGGGAGACTTCTGAGGATCTTTTCTTTCGGCAGCATCGGGATATGTTTGAACTTCGATTGTAAACATCTTCTGGTCACTAAGTCATCATCTAGCGGCGATGGCACTGTTGGATTGTGCACCAGTGGTGATTGGCTTGATCTAGAAAACGCTACACTAAAAGCATCGAATTGAGTATCATGTGTAGTAACTTTTCATCTCATCCTTCTCCATCCATGTATAGATCGAACTGCAAGTTGGTGATCTTGGTCCTGGTGATTCCTGTGCTATCAGTGTTCGCCGACCCTCCCAAAGGCCACTACGTCGGATCTGACTTAAAGCCTAGTTATCTTCGAATAGATGCAGCATTCGGCGACATTGAAGGTTCTATGACCCTTCATTTCAGTATCGAATGTGGCGCTACCCGTAAAAGGTTCGACGCGTCGTTTAGGCTCTTCCTCTTGCCTAACACGAGGTACAGATATGCAATCTTGCCCCCTCTAGATGAGTATAACCATCTGTTATCCTTCTACAACAAGGAATGCGGCCGCGCTCCAGCAAGTTTTCCTGATTTCTACAATTTCGGCTACGACGAAGTAGCTGGTCGTGTCTCCGTTCTGGTCACAGGGCCTGAAAGGAGTAAGATGGTTTACCTATATAAGCATAAGCCGTAATTTTGGCACCGGTAGCTTGGAGGGGATTAGATGGCGTCTCGCTGAGGAGAGTCTACTGTAACATTCCTTCTAGCATCGTCCTTAGTCCCATCAGATGCTTCATCATAGATAATTTTTTCAACATCCACCCGTGGATCAATGAATATTACCTTTTCCCAATCACATCGGCACTTTTTATCGGAAATTTCATTCGAAAGGATGGATATATAATCATTTTTTATGGGTCTAGAGTGTATACGTTATTCTTGGAGCATACTGAGGATGCACCCGGCTGTACGACGAGTCACATTCAGTTGGTCATATCATCGAGTCGATTATGAAGTCACTTTGATAACCAAAGTTTGGTTATCAAAGTGAATCATTCACCGTGAATGATTCACAGTGGTATCTGTCGTGGTGATAGACACCTGTCGGTTGGAGATCTCAGAATCCTTCAGCTATGAAGCACTGTGATGTGGACCGAATCCCTGTGCTCTTTACAATGTGGAGATGGTATAATTCATCTCTGTATTTCACTTAACGTTTGAATGACTGCGATTTCCTGCCACGAAACCTTTACCAGGACCCTAGCAGAAAATTGAGCGCCAAGGCTTGGTGGTTTTAGAGGGTTTTGGGGGAAAATGGAGGGCGCCTGTCAGTTTCTAAGGGCAAGCAATGATGACTCGTCATTGACGAGTCCATAACTTATACATATGATGTACAAGGCCGAACATCCAATGGAGGTGTAACACACTGAACTTCGGTGACCGATTCAGTCAGACCGAAGACAGCTGATTGCAAACAAAACGCTTGAATTATTGCATCTCGAATGAAAGTGGCACTGAAGTTTAGTAGCTAGAACAAACCACCGTAGTTCACAGGATAGCAGATTATATATCGATTTGATATCGCTTAATGCTACATGCTTGCGACTCGCAAGTTGCGAGTCGATGGCTTAAATTCTATATCAGACTCATCAACTCAAAACAGTTAGGTAAGAAACTAAGTTAATAAGTTATTTGAACCTATCGGATGGGTTCATCCTACCCGATGTGCTCGAGGAATTCTCTCTGAGACTTCTTTACCATGATCCGTCCATACCTTCTCGGCTCTGAATCAGAGTCTCTGATATATGTGTCGTGCCTCTGCAGCGGGTCGGAACTTTTGACCGGCCTGCCCGCTCAGGTGACTGTAGGAAACTTCGCTAATATAACATCGGCCACCCGACGGCATTGACCTAGTGAAAAGGAATTACCCCGCAGACGTAAGCGCACAAGACAGGTAGCAGGCCTTGGCAGTCTGCCAATGGCAGAACACTATAAACTTAAGTGACTGAAAAGTTGGAGTTGTCCAACTATCTTACAACACATCCCAGTAAAGATGCTCTGTAGAAGGGCACAATACCATCGACATGTGGGTCAGTTAAGGAGACAGGCAATGCTGGCGCGGGGGCGCATAACTGTCCCGAATACAACACTGACCATGGCGCACGGGAGACTCGAAAGGTTCGTGCAGAAGCCGCCCCTATCGAGACCCGAGCGCACGCCCAAGCAGAGAACGAAAGACGGGTCAACGAAATAATTCTGTTGAGGACCTAGAGTTCACCAACCCCAGGGAACCTAGAGCACCCGAGATAGGGGCCCTATCATAGGGCTAAACACGTAGCCCTATCCGGGTCCACGGCACGTGATACGAGAGATGCACGCAAGTACATCGCGAGGCGATATCACGCACGTTTAACACCGAGAAACAGGGTTTGGCGGAACATATACATCATCTGGTCACTAACTCATCATCTAGCGGCGATGACAATGTTGGGTTGATAGAGAAAACGCTACACTAAAAGCATCGAGTTGAGTATCATGTGTAGTAACTTTTCATCTCATCCTTCTCCATCCATGTATAGATCGAACTGCAAGTTGGTGATCTTGGTCCTGGTGATTCCGATGCTATCAGTGTTCGCCGATCCTCTCCAAGGCCACTACTTCGCATCTGACTTGGAGCCTAGTTATCTTGGAATAGATGCAATTTTTTTTATAAGGGAGAGCAATCCTCTAAAACTCCAACTCCGCATCATATGTGGCAAACAACGTCACGGGTTCGGAGGGTGGTTCGATCTCGAGCCAACCAACGACGTGGTACCGTCGCTGCCAACCCAGAAGATATATAAAACAACTGCTGGTGCCACTATACCCATCGACTGCGGCCGCCCCCGAGCAAGTATGCCCGATTTCTCCACCTACTACTACGACGAAGCAGCTGATCTCGTCTCTGTTAAGATCAAAGGGCGTGAAAATGAGGAGAAGACGATTAACCTAAATAAGTATAATCCGCAAATTTTGCCACCGTAAGCTTGGAGGGGATGAGGGATGACCTCTCGCTGAGGAGAGCCTACTGTAACATTCCTTCTAGTATCGTCCTTAGTCCCGTCAGATGCTTCATCATGAATCTTTTATTCAACATCCATCCGTGGATGAATCATTATTACTTTTTCCCAATCACATCGGCGCTTCTTATCGGAATTTTTCACAGAAAATGTGATTCGAGAGGTTGGATATACAATCATCTTTTATGGGTCTAGAGTGTATACATTTTCCTTGGAGTATACTGAGCATGCATCTGCCCATACGAAGAGTCACGTTCGGTTGGTCATATCATCGAGCCGATTATGAGGTCTTATTGGTTGTCTCAGTCGGGGCATGCTTATCGATAGCGTACAGCTTTTGAGGATCTTAGAAATTTACAGGGTCTGTCCAGGTTGCTTTGTCGCGTTCTATCAAGTGAGTAACCGTACGTAACATCTTGCTACACTAACTCAAGACGCAAGACCTGCGAGATGGAGGCGTCTCACCCGGCATGCGCCGCGCTTTACATTCAATCTGGTCGACAGATTTTAGTGTAGTCGGACGAAACGCGTCAATGTAACGAATACTTTTGAGTTAGTATAGTGAGTATGATCGTACTGTATGTTAATATGCTGAGTGATTCACCGTCGTACCTGTCGTAGTGATAGACACTTGTCGGTTGAGGATCTCAGGCTGAGATTCTCAGCACTGTGATGTGGACCGAATCCCTGTGCTCTTTACAATGTGGAAATGGCATAATTCATCTCTGTATTTTACTCAACGTTTGAATGACTGTGATGCTCTGAAGTCAAGGCGCTCCTTCCCTACAGGGCGCTGGTCGACGAGTTGGTCACAGTGTTGGTAGGTTCGCGAGTGAATGACTGGAGCCACGTCCGAGACGCGACGTCAGAGCTGGTGACAGGCTGTCACTGATAGCACGTCGAACAACAACTTGGTTATACGAATTTGTGTCAATCAAGCCGTTCGCAGCATCGGGTACACCCCAGAGTTGAGCGGTAAATTCGATGCTAAGAATCTTGACATCGATTCGTGTATCAATGCTATGGATGGATGAGCTGCGCTCATAAGTGATTAACTCGCATTTTCCTACTTCTCAATGTCATCATTGTGAATATCAAGTCTCTCAGTTTCGTAGGATCCCCCGCGTTCATATTGTTAACACACCTAGTATATCTCTCGCCAAGTTCAAGCAATGTACGATGCAACCTTATCAACCGTATAAGAATAACGATGATCTCTGCTTCGCCTCTTGTCCTAACCGGCGTTTGAGTTGTCATAAGCAACTCGTTTGTTGGATTCATCCGTAGCTGTATCTTCAGCGGTTGATATCGTATACACCTCTTTATCGTGGTGTAAGGGTATACCGGTCGAGACAAAGCCCTTCGAAGCTATGTTGAATGTTAATCGCGAAAGCAGAGAATTCTTAGAATTAGAAAAGTAGGTTGATCAGCGAGAACACTCATAATGCAGATACAAGGGCTCTGACTCAGAGCTCTGACTCTTCGTCTCAGAGACGAAGCCGATTTA
Organism: Perkinsus marinus ATCC 50983; assembly: GCF_000006405.1. Classification (NCBI taxonomy): domain Eukaryota; phylum Perkinsozoa; order Perkinsida; family Perkinsidae; genus Perkinsus; species Perkinsus marinus. Next base: position 87,506 of record NW_003215602.1, read on the forward strand.
CAGTGTAAATTTTACACCAGTTGAAGATAATGTTTTATAGCACTTTTCCGCGCTGAAGTTTTGAATCTATGGTGCGAGAATGAAAACAATGAAAACACCATTCTTCCTCAGAACCAAGGCTTTCAATACACGACTGTTCCCACTTCTCATGAAGCTTCGAAATGTCTGCAAAGTACCAGTGTGAGGATATGTGTTTGCTTCCGTCGACTGAATTCGTTAGTTTCCTCAACAAATTGTGGAAATCCACACACGATTTTGCCAAAATTTCCTCAGAATTTCCATTTAGTCGACCATGTGCATATATTCCTATGCTGCAAAGTGCAACGAAAGATCAACACTGCATCATTTCCATATCAAATTCAATTTTTTAAGAAAAGTTTATTTTTTTCTCCCTTTTGTTACTATTCGGTTCATTTTGTCAACCCTTTATAGATTTGGCTGATATTTTCATATTTTGGGAATATTACACCCAATTTGTTGATTTTTCACTTTTTATTAAACATTTTCTCCAAAATTTCAATAAAATACCAATAATAATTAATGTTATACCCAGTCTATTTGAAAGCATAGGAGTTCAAATAAAACTCCTTTGCTTTCAAATTAAACTGTTTAATTCAGCCCAGAACACACTTGTTAAACTGCGCAATCTGACCTGAGCTGAGATTCGTGTCGATGACGTCCAGGAACTCGATAACATGCGAAGTTCCGTCCAACGAGTAATTATCCTCGAAAACTATTTTCTCGGCGATATTTTTACGATCAAAATCTGTACGAATAGCACTGTGGGGAAATATGCACATGGTCAACAACATAAGAAGTTTTGAGAGATTTTTG
>NW_003215602.1:88439-93333 GCF_000006405.1 Perkinsus marinus ATCC 50983
TTTCCGTGGAGTGGCCGCCACTCCACGTAAAATGGTGTTACGCCACTCAGTGGCGTAATACTCTGTGAAAGGCGCGATGCTCGCGGTGATACGCAGTAGTCGTGAAACACGTTTTTCACGTGTTTTCCATATCACGGGTGAAACTCCAGTGTTGGTTTCTGTACATTTTTACAACTCCTGAGCTAAGCTGAGGAAAGCAAACATATATTCCTCTAACGCTGGGATTTCACTCGTGATATGAAAAAAACACATTTCGCTCCGCATGTGAGCAGCGAATAGCGTTCTTCACATGAAGTTTTACACCACCTAACATAAAACGGGGGAAACTTCATTGCAATAAGGTGAACATAACTTCCCTACCACTTTTTTGCCGAACCAGGGGGGAATATACAGATAAAGGGACCGATATACAGGTTGCACCAAATAACTCGCAGAATTCAACGAGTTTACCACTGGGAAATTCCCAGTGAGATAGCTCATTAGAAAGGTCTTCACGAGCGCTTTTCAATGGAAACTTTCCTCGGTTGACGAAGGCGTGCATACTCTAGGTGTATACTAAGGCTGCGGATCGGCTTGCTATGCTCACGGCTTCTGGAGTTGCGCGAGGTCTGATCGACGGGGGTCAACGGATGAAACCCTTGACGATTGATCATGGCTTCCCAGGTGAGAGCTGGCTGGCTCCCAATGAACCTCAGCTCACCTGTTTCGTGGTCATCACAGACGCGGCCACCGGGTACTGAGTCGTGGTCGGTGCTCCGTCCACCGCTACTGAAGTTACGTTGAAGCTGTTCTGGGACCGTTGGGTGTCTTACTTTGGCATTCCTCTGAGTCTCATGTCGGATAATAGTGCGTTGGATTCTCAAATGATGCGTCACTCGTTGGCTGTTAAACAATTGGGAACTCAGGGCAATAGTTAACGGAATCTAGAGATTCTATCTACAATCGTACTCATAAAATCATCAACTAGCTTCGAGCTAAGCTAAGATTCCATAGTTGTGCACTCTGCACAACTACATCCCCCTCCATGAGAGACAAAAAAAAGTATACAATATGAGTGATAGGATCATCGGAAACAGCGAACATAGGTTTATCTGGTAAGGATAAGGGTATCGTATCAAAATCAATAGAGTCTTTACATTTTACATTACTAGCTTTAAGGTCTCTATCATTCCCATCATCATCATTGACATCACTATCAACAATGGTCGAAACGCCGAGAACAGTATCACTCTCATCCATCGTGCCCATAACGTCCTCGTCACAAGCCAGATTATCACCAGGAGGTAGAAATAGCTCATCATCAATCTAATAAGTAGATTGACAATGTCGAAGGTCTCGACTCTCCACATCGCCTGGATACATCGGACCGTCTTCGAAGTTGTGCTTTACACTAACCCAAGAGCCATCATCGGCGGTACACCATCCAACGACAGAGAGGGTCTTCGATGATTGCACTATCCGAGAACCCGGGAGCTTGACGCCCTGCAAATAACCATACCGGTCCAAGACCTGTGCATACGTAATCTTCTTCTCAATCAGCAGCTCTTCGCATTTACTCTGTAACTCACTGTCTGCAATATGTCGTAAAAGTCGCACGTTCTCTACAGCACCAAAGGCTTGGGCAATCTGCAAACCAACAGAGCTTGAAGGAGTTGTCGTCGGATTCTCCACCATGTTAACCATTTGGAGCCGGTATGAGTATCGTCCGCCTGTTCAACAGGCCCTGTTGCGGCTCTACTCTAATGCTACCAACGTATTGCTTGTACTGGAAAACATATATATAGCAACTTTCAGCTTCTCACTTACCCTCCTCGGCTATAAATCCAACCACAATCGACTCACCTGCGACATGTGAACCAGAAACTCTATTCCCGTGCTGATTTCGCTTTGCATGCTTTTGTGTCATCGAAAGCAATGCGTGATTGAGATTTTGTGTGGTTCGCATCGTGTCATCAGCAGTATCAAGACAGTACACAATCTAAGCAACCCCAGAAAGTTGCAAACGAAGCGCCCGCTTCGTACCATTGCTTTCTTATAGGTCATTTATCCGTACACGGTTTGAAGCTTTCGAATGGTGGCTCATACGTTTTCATATCTATTCTGGATCGGGCTGGGCAAATGCATATGCACGCACGCACGAACGCACGCACGCACGCACGCGCAAAGTTATCATGAAGTAAGAGAATACGCTCCGCTCGCTTCGCTCGCTCCGCAATTGATATGACTTTTGAAATATAGTGGTAATGGACTTCTAACGATCCGAGCTTGGCTCCCCACTCAAGCCTGAAATGGATGACAAGATAGAGATCGAGCATCCAGAGTCAATGAGGAAATGTGGACCCTCTAACTTAACGAGCAAGATACGGGAAGCTAAGCTTCTTACTTGCCTATTTCCTGGGTGGCTCTTCAGGAGAGCCATCCACAGGACCTGTGATTACCTCGAAGGACATACATTGGCTCTATGGTCATAAGTTATGGCTTATAACCACCACAGCTGTAACACTGGTTATATCCATACTGAAGATAAGGAGTGCTACGATATCCTTCGCCTTTGCTATGTCCCTTCGAATGGCCTTTTTCTTTCTGAGGTTGGTTTCCCCTACCAGAAGACCACCTCTGATTCCAGCTTTCATAATATCTCCAGCCTTTAGAATTGCCTTTCTGGGGCTGCTAGCCCTTCGCTGGCGCGGTGACTACCGCACTGAATTCCTCTGGGCCTCCTGCTAGGGTGGTACCACCACCAGTCTCGTCTATCTCAAATAGAGGCCTGGTGAGATTAATAACTTTCGTAAGGGTCCTCTCCTTAGATTCCAAGGAAGACCAGAGACCGTAGCTCTGACGCACCGTTTGCGTCTGAGGCAATGTATTCCAATAAAAGGTCGCTGCAATGATTCCCATGGGATGATTGTAGTGCAATCATCTCATGGGAAGCGGTATCTAGATCTCTGAATGCCAACACTGTATAATACAGTGCCAATACAATAATTGTGTCGCACTTCGGCTCCATAACAATCAACTGTATCTTGGTCAATGCGGAATTGCATGGCAATCAGCTTCTCGAAGCATTGCCTAAACTCCTTGGCCGAAAGACCTATGGAGACGGAGTCAAATCTCTCGTTTGATTGCCTCATCATCTAATGATGGGGCGAAGCTTTGCTTAGAAAGGGGTCTATAAGCCTTCCGGGAAGGGCCTTCCCTGTCAGGCTATTAATCAAGTTAGACCTCCTCTCCTGTGGGGTCCAATTTTTGAACGAGCAATCGAGCGCCATCGCGCCTGCCACTTATCGAGTGACATCGGATTGGGCGCTTTCTCGCCACTAAAGAGTGCGAGCTTCGGAGCCTTAAATTCTATATCTCCCCCGCTAATTCAGAAGTCCTGTGCAGAAACAGGTGGGCGATTACATGGTGGAACACCTCCATCAGTCTGATGTTGCTGACTCAGCAATGCTGAGGGACCACTGGCTCGTTGCCATCTGTGGGAGCTCTTGGCTCCTGACCAGACGTAGGAGCTCCTTGAGGATATCTATTGCTGCTCCTTGTGTGAGGACCACCTATACTGGACTCGCTCAGCGAGTCCAGTATAGGTGGTCTGGGGGCGTATAGACGGCATCTGCGCAGCCTGCTCAGATGCAGTGGCATGACGAGCCGTATTCGTTTTTCAGGGGCTATTCGGAACTAGCTGCGGTGGTGGCGACTGGGTCTCGTCGCCATGCACAAGGCTAGCAGTTAACCGCGCGTTAATGTTAGCAGCGGTGTCCAAAGCATTCCTCGGGGACACTTGAAGACCACGGTGGGTCTGGGCACCACGTGGAGGTTGCTGACCTCTCGAACTCGACATAATGGGAGAGCAAGGGAATCGGCCATCAGCCGCACATCACTGATCGATAATCTGTACATTAGCTACTGTGCGCACACGCCGGCGTCGCCGCAGTTGTCCGGGGACAGATCCGAGTTAATCCCACAGTGGGATTAACTCGGATTTGTCCCCCCGAGGCGCTAGGATCAGACCATCGCTATATATCAGATTTGTTCCGCCGCACAAGGATTTTGCGGCGGAACGTGCGTGGCGGCGACGCCCTGGTCACGCGTGACGCCGCGCACAGCGACCAGTACACGTATACACGTGCAAAGTGTCACGCAGACGCAGACGCACAATAAAGGCAGCAGGCTTTGGCAGAACACTATAAACGTAAAGGACTAAAAAGTTGAACTTGTTCAACAATCCTCTAGCACATCTCAGTAAAGATGCTCCGCAGAAAGGCACAATACCATCGACATGTGGGTCAGTTAAGGAGACAGGCATTGCTGGCGTGGGGGCGCATAACTGTCCCGAATCCAACACTGACCATGTACACGGGAGACCCGAAAGGTTCGTGCAGAAGCCGCCCCTATCGAGACCCGAGCGCACGCCCAAGCAGAGGACGAAAGGCGGGTCAACGAAACAATTCTGCTGGAGGCCTAGATGCCACCAACCTCAGGGAACCTAGAGCATCCGGGATAGGGCTAAACACGTAGCCCTATCCGGGTCCACGGCACGTGGTACGAGAGATGCACGCAATTACATCGCGACGCGAGATCACGCACGTTTCACACCGAGTCTCGGTGACCGAGAAACAGAGTTTATCGGAATATAAGCATCTTCTGGTCACTAACTCATCATCTAGCGGCAATGGCAGTGTTGGGTTGTGCACCAGTGGTGATTGGCTTGATGGAGAAAACGCTACACTAAAAGCATCGAATTGAGTATCATGTGTAGTAACTTTTCATCTCATCCTTCTCCATCCATGTATAGATCGAACTGCAAGTTGGTGATCTTGGTCCTGGTGATTTCGGTGCTATCGGTGTCCGGCGGATCTCCCCACGGCCACTACCTCGGACATGAGTTGAAGCCTAA
>NW_003215602.1:93433-95768 GCF_000006405.1 Perkinsus marinus ATCC 50983
ACTTCGCATGTTATCGAGTTCCTGGACGTCATCGACACGAATCTCAGCTCAGGTCAGATTGCGCAGTTTCACAAGTGTGTTCTGGGTTGAATTAAACAGTTTAATTTGAAAGCAACGGAGTTCAATTTAAACTCCTATGCTTTCAAATAGACTGGGTATAACATTAATTATTCTTGGTATTTTATTGAAATTTTGGAGAGAATGTTCAATAAGAAGTAAAATGGTGTTACGCCACCCAGTGGCGTAATACTCTGTGAAAAGCGCGATATTCGCGGTGATACGCAGTAGTCGTGATTCACGACTCGTTTGATGAACCCTCGTCACGAGTCGTCACGACTCGTGAAACACGTTTTCCACGTGTTTTCCATATCACGGGTGAAACTCCAGTGTTGGTTTCTGTACATTTTAACAACTCCTGAGCTAAGCTGAGGAAAGCAAACATATATTCCTCTAACACTGGGATTTCACTCGTGATATGAAAAACACATTTCGCTCCGCATGTGAGCAGTGAATAGCGTGTGGTATGGGGTCATCTGTCCGCTGTAATTCGCAAAAAGTTTTCAATTCACTTCATATCGCGTTCTTCACGTGAAGTTTTACACCACCTAACATAAAACGGGTGGAGCTCCATTGAAATAAGGTGAACATAACTTCACTACCACTTTCCTGCCGAACCAGGGGGAAATGTAGAAATAAAGGGACCAATGTACAGGTTGCACCCAATAACTCGCATTCTGCGAGTCGCAGAATTCAACGAGTATCCCGGTGAGATAGCTCACTAGAAAGGTCTTCACGAGCGCTTTTCAATGGAAACTTTCCTCGGTTGACGAAGGCGTGCATACTCTAGGTGCATGTATACTAAGGCTGCGGATCGGCTTGCTATGCTCACGGCTCCTGGAGTTCCGCGAGGTCTGATCGACGGGGGTCAACGGATGAAACACTTAACGATTGATCATGGCTTCCCAATTGAGAGCTAGCTGACTCCCAATGAACCTCAGCTCACCTGTTTCGTGGTCATCACAGACGCGACCACCGGGCACTGTGTCGAGGTCGGTCTTCCGTCCACCGCTACTGAAGTTAAGTTGAAGCTGTTCTGGGACCGTTGGGTGTCTTACTTTGGCATTCCTCTGAGTCTCATGTCGGATAATAGTGCGTTGGATTCTCAAATGATGCGCCACTCGTTGGCTGTTAACCATTTGGGAACTCAAGGCAATAGTTAACGGAATCTAGAGATTCTATCTACAATGGTACTCATAAAATCATCAACTAGCTTCGAGCTAAGCTAAGATTCCATAGTTGTGCACTCTGCACAACTACATCCCCCCTCCTTGAGAGGCAGCAGCATATAGTGAAGACAAAATATTCAAAAAACAGAAGTAGAACGACCCGGCGTCTTTTACGTCCTTTTACAAAATAAAAACTAGAAACGTACAAGAGATAATATAGAGAAGTCGTTAGACTAACTCAACAGTAGATCACAATGATGATCCAACTTCACTCACTACTAATATAACACTTATACATTGCAAAGCTAGGCTAGGATACGAATGGCACAATAGGGACAGATATACTTTGTGTGCTAGGATACTTATCCTACAACTATTCTCCCCTCTTTTCCTGAGTGAGGTGATCACATACAAAGAAACTTATCCTATCAAACATACGACTCAGACTGATAAAACTTATCACCATAGCTTGTGGTATTGGTCAGACCAATACTCAATCTTCTTACTGGATGCTTAACTCTTGTACTCCTTCTTAACGGCTGCTGATCTTCTTCTCTATCGACTAAAACATCTTCTATCTGCTCTTCATCACTTGGCTATACTTGCTTCAACATCAACTTCACGAGTTCACGAGTTGGGCTTGCTGCTACTGATTCATGGTTGCTCTTCTCTACTTCTCTTCTCAATAAGGGAGATCACAACGATTCACTATTGAGAACGTAAAAATCATGTACAAATGTATATTCACTACTTAGAATAAAAACAAAGGCTTCGTTACACTCTCAGTAATAGTACCAGTATTAACAATACGTGATTTAGCTACATAACGAAGTTTAGGAAATGGAGAGATCAGTCGTAAAAGATGACTAGGAAATATAGATAGGGAAGAACCACTATCAAGAATGGCCTCAAGCGTTAAGAGACCAATTTGCATAGTGATATTGCTACACGGACTCACTGAAAACTGGAGCATGCTGGGTCTCAAATTAAAATATGCTCTTGTATCAGTTACCATGTCTTGGGCTTCGAAATCAACCGCATCGAATCTTCATCATAGCCAGCATACCCGTAGTATCATCAGGTCACTTCATAGGGCAGTCCCTGGCGAG
>NW_003215602.1:95868-101255 GCF_000006405.1 Perkinsus marinus ATCC 50983
TTGTATATAGTAATTTGATTATGCTGCGCTCAGGTGTGCGTAATTAGAGGAGTGGACGAATGATCCGGCGTCCGTTCCGAAGGTCGTGGACGTATCCAAGTTCTTCAACCCGCAGTCGTTTTTGACTGCGATTAAGCAACTGTGTTGTCAACAGCAAATGTTAGAGTTGGACAAACTGATGGTATTCACGGAAGTGACCAAGAAAGAAAAATCTCAGATTGAGAGCTTCAGTCGAGAAGAAGCTTATGTGACAGGAATGTTCCTCGAAGTGAGTTTACCGAAAAAATGTTTTTTTGTGATTTTTTTTTCCAGGGAGCGCGTTGGGATATCAACGGGAATTGCTTGGATGAGTCCAAGCCAAAAGAAATGTTCTGCAAAATGCCAGTGATCCCAATGTAAGTTTTTTGCGTAATATTCGATATCAGTTTTGGTTTCTGTTCAGCTACTGTACCCCGCAGAGAAGACCATATTTCGTTTTCGCTGCGCAATTGCGTACGAAACACAACCCGGCTAAATGGGTGCTTGCGGGTGTAGCTATGATTCTCGATATCGGTGTAGCCGTTTGAGATCAGTGATGGCATGCTTGCAGTTGGAATGAGTTGTTGTTGATGATGATGATGATGATGATGATGATGATGATGATGATGATAACTTATTTCTTGCGTTGGCATCAGTGATCTTTACGACGGGATAAAAATTGAGCAGGTCCGGTAGAGCTGTATACTCGCATACAGGTATTGATATCGTTGGCATTTAACTTAGAAGATTGATTTGGTATCAAATCGTTCTACGCACCTGAGGATGGGAACCCAGAACTAAACTCCGGGAAAGAGGCATGTTAGACAGGATAATTGGCTGGAATGAAAACATTTACCCGCGAGGTCGACATGGAAGCCAACTATGAAACGAACTACTGCGTGATTTTCTATCGAGCGCAGTGCTTCAGCCGAGCTAGCTGAGCCACATACTCGTGCTGGATTATTCGCGCAGGTTGAGCTAAGCTCCATTACTAGCCTAGAATATTTCAACTGGTTGAAAATATTTGAGAGTATCGGTGGTCGGTTCAATTTCTTTCAGTTTTCTGTATTATTCGTTTCAATGGCTGGTTATTATTCATGGTCATAAGGGAGGGGTAAAGCAGTCAAGGGCAAAGGCAGGCGTTCCGCAAAGGTTGGAAACACCAGTGGACTCGACAACAAAACCTACAACCAGAATCTTGTTAGAGAGACTGGTCGGTTAGGTAAGATTGGTCTTTTTTGACTTGTGTCTTTCAGGTGGAGTATCAGCTCTTACCCATCAAGCTATGAGCAATACCTCTGCCGCTCTTATTATAAGAGCGGCAGTCAGGGCTGGGACTCATAGGGAGTGTAGTGGTAGTAGGGCTACGGCTCATAGGGAGTGTAGTGGTAGTAGGGCTACGGCTCATAGGGAGTGTAGTGGTAGTAGGGCTAGGACTCATAGGGAGCGTAGTGGTAGTAGGGCTAGGACTCATAGGGAGTGTAGTAGTAGTAGTAGTAGTAGTAGTAGTAGTAGTAGTAGTAGCCGATGTACCTTTACAGGACGTACACGGATAGACCGTCAAACTTGAACGTATATTGTTAAACTTGCTCGTATATTGTCAAAGTTGGTACGAATATTGTTATTCTTGGACGCAATATAAATTACTATGTCAACCTTGATTTTGATACTGTCATTCTTGAATGGAATATTTTCGCGAGATGTCAAACTTGAATTGCACATTGATATTCTTGAATGTTCAATTTGAAGATGTGTCAAACTTGAATCCTCATTGTCATTCTTGGATGAAACATTGTCAATCTTGTGTGTTCAACTGTCAAACTTGCACGGGAAAAGGTGTAGAGTTCGATATATTAACTAATGTTAGGCTTAGGGTTAGGGTAAATCGTGATTTAGGTTTTGGAATCCTAGGATTAGTTTTTACTAAAATGTATTATTCATTGTTACTCATTGTCATTAATCCCAATATTAGACAAAGGGGGCAGCTAATGGAGTTGAGTAAATTAGTAGATTAGATTCAGATTGAAAGAAGTTTTTTCACGTAACCACTAACTTCAGATTCGAAACTCGAGATTTATAAATCCGGAAACCTAATTGATATAACAAGATGGTCAACTATTTGGTCAAGTTTGGAGCGTTGGTCAACTAAACTATTATTATTATCCCCTACAACCTGTACAGCTTGATGCCTTAGTATGATTGTCAGATTGATCATTAATATCTATTCATAAGATAATTATTATTCAACCGCCCATACACATATAGATACCAAGAGATTGCCTTATTAAGCTTAGTCAATGCAGATTATAATCCTTACACACTTCTCCGACATTTACATCTACATCTACATCATCACACACTCCTCTCCATTCTCCGGATGCTTTTCCAGGTCTTCTCAAGATGTTATAGTGTAAGTTACTTGGATGAGTTTATCGCTTCTCATATTCATACCAACATGAAGGAGGCTCCTTCAAGGAGCCCTTTCTATTGTATGTTCGCAGAGTTTGATGTGTTGAGTGGTAAATAACCGAAGGGCCATTAGACGGGTGGTATCAGTGATGGCCCTTAGCAAGTGGAAACTCAGGACCGCTGTTCGCATAGGACACGTTGTTATAATAACGACGTTATTCCCTGTTGATATCGTTGATGGTCGGCATGACCATATGCTGGTGATGAGCAGTTACTGTATGATCATCATCATCATCATCATCATCCATGTCAGAGCTCATCTACTCATAGGGTAGAGGTGCCGAAGAGGTAGATGAAACTGCAGAAGAGTAATCATCCACGGCACGACTTGAACTTTGTTAGAGCTGGATGCCAGCCTGTTCTGTCCGACTGTAAATTCTCACAATTACATCGGGCTCTGCGAAGGAGGTATCAGAAAGGGAGTTTCCAAGACAAATGGAAATAGGATGAAGGATCATCATCCACCCCCGAGTTCATGCTAAGTGGAGCCGGTAGCTGTAGATCTCGTTAAATCTGGTTAAATCTATAAGATTCATGTCTGATCTGGTTGAAACTCTAGGAAATATATAGAAGAGAAAATCTCTCTTTTCTCTGACTCAGAGACTCTGAGAAATCGTTACTCCTATCGGATATTATTGCGAACCATCGCAAATTCTATCGGATATAGTAGAGTAAGCAATTGAGTTCGTATGGGCAAAGGAGGTATTGGGCCGAGCACGCAGCCCAGACGTTACGAAATTCTGATTTTTTCATTCAGGAGCCTGGCTCTGGTAGGCTGCCCAGCCTGGGTATGTTGACGTAGTCGTATCTTCAATATATTCAGCGACGTCTTGATCGAGCAATACCCACAACTGGCCGGATGACCAGTTTGTCGTCGCGTCTTTAGACGTAGGTCAATATCTGCCTTGTCGTTGTACAGGTTTCCCGGTGCTCTTATTGATACCGCTGCCAGGAGACCTCTGATGATTGTAGTTCTCACAACAACAGGCGTCGATAGCGCCGCGCAGTTGCGTTTCTCCAGCGATCACCATAATACAATACCATCTGAATAACTAAGACATATTTTCTTGGTTAAACCGATGCGCTCCCTGTTAATGGTGGTATCTGGAGGACTTCTACAGTCCTTAAATCAAGGTCGATATCCGTTGGTTTTCTCTCCCTTCTCTGGTTCAACCGCGATAGTTGCATGGCCTGGCTGTTAATCACTGACCTGTTTCCACTTTTCCTGCTCTTCAGCTCATCTCTCGGGGAATGACTCGCCATCGTCCGACAAGATATTTCGCTGAGTCCATTTTGGCTCGTCGCAGTTTTTTTTTCGTCGAATGTCGACCAACAACGATTATGGTATATGAATAGATCCGACTTAAATTCTGGAAGTTCAAGCATTCAGGTTCAGCGAAGCTGCCAAGTTCAGCAAAGATTTTATTGTGAAGGCGGTGAAAGAATACCCGGACTTGGAGCTCGACGCTATTGTCGCTTTCGGGATTTCGAGTTGGCGACACCAAATGTGAGAGCGGGATAGTCGCTTTGACTGGCTCCTTTGTCCCAATGATTGACGACGCTTGCTGCTGCCATCAAACTCGCTGATGCGCGGTTAGCTGCGCCATCGGATGCGGTGCGTAAACAAGTCTAACACCGTCGATATGCTTGCAAGCAAGAGCGTCACGATGGCATTCGTGGGCCTGGGAAGACTTTCTACGAGCTAAAGGAGTATGTTGAGAGACTGCCCAGCCCACCCAGAGACGACACCCAAGCATTCTGCTTGGCGTCATCTCTCGACCCCAATGATGACTATTTCGCATTCTTCAGCTGCCTGTCAATCCTCCGCAACCACGCGGATTCTACAATCCTTGTGGGTGATTTCACCCACAATTTATCGTGGGTTGGAATACCCACATTATTGTTGGGCACTCACTCTCGAAAAGGCGCATTTCAATTACTCTCGATTGGTTACAGCAGTCGCGAGGATTCTGTGCATATAGAGGCTGGTATGAGAGGAATTGTCCACTGGTGCGAGAGATTGGGTATCCCGCACCATCCGTTCATCCTGATCGCAGATTGTGCGGGTTGCTTCGGAAGAGCATTTGAGGCGGTAGTGCAGCTCTCAATACTGATGGTTGTTCGCCAGGAATGTCGTTCGCAGGTTCACGGGCTCTTCATTCCCGACCGGCTCGACGGAAATTATCGTCTCCCACCCTCTTTATCAGTCTCGGCCACGACACCACCTATTAATGTACGTGTGCATTGCCATGTGCGCATGCGCGACAACATTAATAAAGCACTCAAGAAGTATATTAAGCCTGCGAACGCAGGCGAGAAGCAATGGGCAGAGAAGCAGAAGGAGAGCTTTAGACAAGCTATTGCCTTCATACAGAACTCATCGTGTGAAAGACACTTCCGAATTGCATGTCAACTCATGGTGTCGGCTTGGGAGCTTCATCATAAAGAGATGGTCGACTATTTTCGAGAGCATTGGGTACACAAGAAATGCATGTGGGCACAGGGAGTACCGGATGATGTGATGCCGCTCTTGATAGAACCTAAGCAAGACACAAATGCTCGATGTCAGATACCAAACTACATTTCAAGAAGTAATAATGCATGCGAAGGAATGAATAACGCACTCAAATACGGTAAGTCTTACATGAAACCACCATTCATATCACTCTTTAATGCGGCTCTCACCTGGTCAGCCTGATCAGGAAAGCTGTCTTAGGTATGATAGAAAAAGGTACATCGATAGCTGACCTTACCAGCCAACTCTGTACGGATGCAAGTCTGTACGGACTATGGCCGCCAAACAGCCCTTATAAGAGTCTTATACCTCCGACTACTCCTGGCTCTGCAGCCCTCTTGACCACACCTACGGGAAGGTGAAGTTTGTCAATTCCTCAACTGAA
>NW_003215602.1:101355-107632 GCF_000006405.1 Perkinsus marinus ATCC 50983
GCTCTTGCCAGCTGATGCAAGGTGCAATGAACCCGTTCAGCTATGGAGTTACCCTTTGGATAGTACTCCGAACTTCTCCTCAATGTCACTCCAAAATCTTGTAAGGTCTTCCTGACCTCTGTGCCACTGAGATTCCTCGCATTATCGGCTATAATTGTCCCAGGAGGTTCCAATTTAATAAAGCACCGCATCAACATCGAAGCCACCCAGTACGACGTCATAGAGGGAAGATTTTCCCATACCAAAAACTTACTGAAGGCATCGATGATTGTCAAAAAATGTATCGGGCCATAGGAGACGATATCAATATGCAGTACTTGCCATAGAGCCTTGTGACTCTGTGGCGAGTTAGTTTAGGTTTTCCATGTCATAGCGCCAGTGAGTTCCAGGCCGCTGTAGGTCTTGGATGGTCAAACTAGCAGATAATACTCACTTGTGTGACCATAGTTTGTGAATGTAGGGCCCTTCGCCGCCTAATCCTAATCACATGATGTCAAATAAAATGGGTTAAAATGATCGACATCATGTTGGATAGTCTATCTAACCGTCCAATCGGGCCATTTATGGTCATCGAGTGAAAAGCCTGTACTAGTAGTACAGTACTACAGGCGTTCTGGTAGTATACCACCTATACGTCACTGGCGATTGACATCGCCGTACTCAGGGTTGGTAGTGGGTGGGTTAAAATTTCAGAATCCCCTTGTAGACCGATACCCACGGTCATGTTCGCAAGTAGCTCAGCTCTCATTAAGAGCCGTACTACTATTGCGAACTACAATTCTATAATAGAACTTCTATTATAGTGATCGCTTTCTTATTCATAATTCGCTAAGGTGCTTTAGCGTTACACAATTGTGTCACAATCTTTAGAGTGCGTTGTGTTGGTATGGGCGTGCGCGTGATGATACCTCCTTCCTGGGATTTCACAGACACTAGATTCGTTAACTCATTCCGTTAATCATGAAAAGGGTAAGATAAGGAGCCTTATCACCTATTATGACTATCCCAAATGTTGTTGAGTCAACCAGTGCGGGTGTTACTACTGACACATATCAACCCAAGACGAAAACGTGAAACCGTTGCGGCGAGCAAATGTTCTGCCCTGTAAAGGCGGGCATTGACCTGGTGAAAAGGGAACACTCCGCAGACGAAGGTGCACAAGATAGGTACCAGGCCTTGGCAGCTGAAAAGTTGGACTTGTTCAACAAACTTCTAACACAACCCAGTAAGGATGCTCCGCAGAAGGGCACAATACCATCGACATGTGGGTCAGTTAAGGAGACGGGCAATGCTGGCGCGGGAGCGCATAACTGTCCCGAATACAACACTGACCATAGTGCAAGGGAAACTCGAAAGGTTTGTGCAGAAGCCGCTCCTATCGAGACCCGAGCGCACGCCCAAGCAGAGGACGAAAGACGGGTCAACGAAACAATTCTGTTGAGGACCTAGAGTCCAACAACCTCAGGGAACCTAGAGCACCCGAGATAGGGCTAAACACGTAGCCCTATCCGGGTCCACGGCACGTGATACGAGAGATGCACGCAAGTACATCGCTAGGCGAGATCACGCACGTTTTACACCGATTCTTGGTGACCGAGAAACAGAGCTTATCGGAATATAAGCATCTTCTGGTCACTAAGTCATCATCTAGCGGCGATGGCACTGTTGGATTGTGCACCAGTGGTGATTGGCTTGATCTAGAAAACTCTACACTAAAAGCATCGAATTGAGTATCATGTGTAGTAACTTTTCATCTCGTCCTTTCCATCCATGTATAGATCGAACTGCAAGTTGGTGATCTTGGTCCTGGTGATTTCGGTGTTATCAGTGTCCGCCGGACCTCCCCACGGACACTACCTCGGGAAAGAGTCGAAGCCTAGTTATCTTCGAATAGATGCAGAATTTACCGGGAAGCGCGATCCTCTAAGCCTTCACTTCAGTATCGTATGCGGTGCTACCCGTAAAAGGTTCGAAGCGTGGTTCAAACTCGAGATCGAGGGGGACAAATATACAATCAAACCCCCTCTAGATAAGTATAACCAACTTTTAACCTTCTACAACAAGGAATGCGGCCGCACGCCAGCAAGTGACCCCGATTTCAAAAAGTTCACCTACAGCAAAGCAGCTGATAGAGTCTATGTTATGGTTCAGGGGCCTGAAGGGGAGGAGAAGATTACCCTGAATAAGTATGAGTCGTAATTCTGGCACCGTTAGCTTGGAGGGGATAAGATGCCTTCTCGTTGAGGAGAGTCTACTGTAACATTCCTTCTAGCATCGTCCTTAGTCCCATTAGATGCTTCATCATAAATCCTTTATTCAACATCCACCCGTGGATGAATGATTATTACTTTTTCCCAATTACATCGGCGCGTTTCATCAGAAGTTTCATTCGAGAGGATGGATATATAATCATCTTTTATGGGTCTAGAGTGTATACGTTTCCTTGGAATATACTGAGCATGCATCTGCCCATACCAAGAGTTACATTCAGCTGGTCATATCATCGAGCCGATTGTGAAGTCACTTTGCTTGTCTCAGTCGAGGCATGATGTATGCGCCATCGAGACCTCCTTATCGATAGCGTACAACTTTTTGGGTCCTTAGAGATTTACAGGCTCTGTCCAGGTCGCTTGTCGCGTTCTGTCAAGTGACTAACCGTACGTAACATCTTGCTACACTACCTTAAGACGCAAAACCTGCGACGTCTCACCCGGCATGCGCCGCGCTTTACACTGAATCTGGCCAACAAATTTGGTGTAGACTACACCGTGTAGTCGGACGAAGCGTGTGAATGTAATGAATACTTCTGATTTAGTATAGTGGGTATGGTTGCACTATATGTGAATATGGTGAGTGGCTCACCCTGATATCTGTCGTAGTGACAGACACCTGTCAGTTGAGGATCTCAGCACAGTGATGTGGACCGAATCCCTGTGCTCTTTACACCAGAGTTGTCCTAACCGGCGTGCAAGTTGTCATAGGCAACTCGTTCGTTGAACTCAACCGTAGCGAAAAACTGTATCTTTTGTTTTATCTTCTTTATCGTGGTGTAAGGGTATACCGGTCGAGACGAAGTTCTTCGAAACTATGCTCGTTGCGAAAGCAGAGAATTCTTCGAAAGTAGGTTGAGCAGCGAGAAAACTCATAATGCAGACACAAGGGCTCTGAGACGAAGCCGATTTTCACCGGTTGAAGATAATGCTTCGCAGCTGTACAATCTCGGCCCCACATTTCGATAGAAGTTGACTGAGGTCAGCCAAACTCGAGGGATGCCGAGAGGCCTCCTCCCCGGCCGGCATACCATGGTTCGATCGATCTACTGAGAACAGTACGACCATCGTCGCCTTCAACGATGCCACCCGCAGGCGAAGTCTCCTGGCTCGTCACAGTAAGCCTGCTAGAGCCTCTAGCAGGCTTACTGTTTAACGGGTGAAACTTCATTGCATTTAGTATCTGTTAATTTATCAACATTGACTCAATTATTCACAAGAAACTAATGACTACAGCTCTTCCTCCTTCCCGCGCTGAAGCTCTGAATTTCCGGTATGAAAATGGGAGCACAATGCTTCATCAGAACCAAGGCTTTCAATACACGACTGTTTCCACTCCTCATGAAGCTTCGAAATGTCTGCAGAGTACCAGTGTGAGCATATATGTTTGCTTTCCTCAACTGAATCCGTGAGTTTCCCCAATACATTGTGAAAATCTACACACACGATTTTGGGTATAAGTATACGAATTTCGTATTACGAAACCAGCGATTTTCCCAAAATTTCCCAACAATTTCCATATTTTTACCAACACATGTACTTGAACATGTGCGTATTTTCATACGCTGCAGAATGCAGCAAAAGAAACAACACTACCGCATTTTCAGGTCAAATTAATTTTTTTAAGAAAGTTTTTTTGCCCATTTTATTGATTCGGTTGATAGTTCTTCAGTTTTGATGAAAAAAATCATAAATTTTGTCCATATTTTACTCATTTCGTTGTTTCTCGTCCATTTTGTTAACATCTTAGGCATTTTGTAGATATTTTTCCATTTTGAGAATATTCCACGCATTTTGTCAATTACTCAGCTGTTCTGGTGATTTTTTACCTTTTTCTTTAAAATTTCCCCAAAAATTTCGATAAAATACAAAGAACATTCATGTCATACCCCATCTATTTGAAAGCATAGGAGTTCAATTCAACCCAGAACATACGTGTGAAACTGCGCAATCTGACCTGAGCTGAGATCCTTGTCGTTGATGATCGCCGCAGCGACGTCGAGGAACTCGATAACATGCAAGGCTTCGTCCAACGAGTAATTCTCCTCGAAAATGGTTTTCTCGGCGATATTTTTTACCATCAAAACCTGTGCGAATAACAGTGTGGGGAAGTATGCACATGGTCAACAACATGAGAAATTTTGAGAGATTGCTGGAGTTTCACCTGTTTTACGTGAAGTGGCGTAATACTCTGTGAAAAGCGCGATATTCGCGGTGATACGCAGTAGTTGTGAAACACGTTTTTCTCTAGTGTTTTTAATATCACGGGTGAAACTCCAGTGTTGGTTTCTGTACATTTTTACAACTCCTGAGCTAAGCTGAGGAAAGCAAACATATATTCCTCCAACACTGAGATTTCACCGGTGATATGAAAAACACGTTTCGCTCCGCATGCGAGCAGTGAACAGCGTGTGATATGGGGTCATCTGTCCGCTGTAATTCGCAAAGAGCTTTCAATTCACTTTATATCGCGTTTTTTACATGGAGTATTACACCACTTCACGTAAAACTCCATTGAAATAAAGTGGATATAAATCGCTACCTCTTCCCTGCCGAACCACTCAATGAGCGTTGCGCTGTTATGAACTCCTCCAGCCTGCTGTTGTTGTATGATCGTAGTTGTCAAAGTCGCCACCTTGGATGCTACTGGAGGAACATACTCACCTAAGGGGTGCCGTAAAATACGTGTTGGTGAAAATAGGAAATTTCTGAGGAAATTTTGGGGATTTTTTGGGGGTTTCTCTACACTTCTGAACTCAGTCGAGGAAATCAAACACATATTGCAACGTTGGAGCTCCACCGTTTAACGTGAAGTGGTGTAATACACCATGTAAATTATAGGATGAATATCGATTACGTAATTGTTTCCCGAAAAGATTATGTTTTCCACTAGTATTTTTCATATCACGACGAAACTCTATTATAATAGAGTTTCACCCGTTTAACGTGAATTGGTGTAATACACCAAGCGAATTATAAGGCATTTATCTCTTCGCAACCGAAAACAGAATTTTCTCCGCGAAAAAAATTGTGAAATGTTTTTTCGGTAGTATTTTTTATAGTTGTGATTTTTGTAAATTATGAATCGAAATTTCAAAGATGTAAAAATAAACACTTGGAAAAATATAAAAAATTTACACGAAACGAAATGTTCTCACCAAAGTAACTCAGCAATCGTTTAAATCTTCCGTCTTTTCCTGCGGTTTCCTGCAAGTCCAAGTTGTTCCTGAGCAACGCTGAGAGGCAAAATGCTGTTTTTTTCGATAATGTAGTTTGATTATCAGCAGTTGTATCATATAGCATTCCGAATCTGCGAAAAATTCATGATGAAAAATTTCGAAAATATTTTACATTTTGTCCAATGCGTTTGGAAACTCTTCCAGAAGTGTGGCCTGTACGATTTCGTTATTGCTTAATGCAGTTCCCAAAACCAATCCTGCTATTGATCTTTCCTGAAACAGAAAATCAAAAAAATATTTCATAAATTTCTTTACCTCAATAGTTGCGTTTTTTTCATCCCCGATAAAGAGGTGGAAAAGTGGTCGAAAACCTCCAATTTTGTTGAGATTTATCGCGTTATCAATTTGCGAGACGAAGTCCACAAGCTCATCGAGAAGTTCAACACGTTGCTGTGGTGTTTGTTCGCCTGCTGGGTCAATCTGAAAAATAAAGTTTTACCTGTTTTACGTGAAGTGAAAAACACGATTTTCGCGGCGATATGAAGTGTCATATCGCGCCGCGATAATCGCGGTCGTAAAACTTCAATGATTATGCGAGAAATAAATGTGGCAAGATATGCAAATTTGTGAAAATTCCGAGGAAATTTTGGGCATTTTTTTAGTATCTGTAAACTTCTACCCGAATTTTATAATTAGTGAAGAAACTCCTGAGTTCAGCAGCTGAGGAAATCGAACATATATTCGTACTCCAACGCTGGGTGAGAATTTGTCACTGCGCCGCGAAATTATTTCATCACAAGAGGAAATTTCTGAGGAAATTTTCGGAAA